>NC_133327.1:235565393-235865393 GCF_042186555.1 Aquarana catesbeiana
ATCTCTCTCTCTCTCTCTCTCTCTAGATATATCTCTCTCTCTCTCTCTCTCTCTCTCTCTCTCTCTCTCTCTCTCGATATATATATATATATATCTCTCTCGAGATATCTCTCTCTCTCTCTCTCTCTCTCTCTCTCTCTCTCTCGATATCATCTCTCTCTCTCTCTCTCTCTCTTCTCTCTCTCTCTCTCTCTCGAGATATACTATTTATATATTTATCATATATATATATATATATATATATATCTCGAGATGAGAGAGAGAGAGAGAGAGAGATATATATATATATATATATCTCGAGAGAGAGAGTAGAGAGAGATATATATATATATATATATATATTAGTATATATATATCATATATATATATCTAGAGAGAGAGAGAGATGAGATATCTCAGAGAGAGAGAGAGAGAGAGAAAGAGATATATATATATACATTATATAGTATCGAGACACAGAGAGAGGAGACATATATACTATATATATCGCAGAGAGAGCGAGATATATATATATAGATATATTTATATATCTATATCGAGAGAGAGAGAGAGAGATATATATGATATGCATATATGTATCTCGAGAGAGAGAGATATATTATATATATATCTCTCCCTCTCTCTCTCTCTCTCGAGATATATAGATATATATCTCTCCTCTCTCTGCTCTCTCTCTCTCGCGAGAGATATATCTCGAGAGAGAGAGAGAGAGAGATGATCTATATATATATATTATCTCGAGAGGAGAGAGAGAGAGAGAGAGTCGAGATATATACTATATATATAGATCTCGAGAGAGATGTATATATATATATATATATCGAGAGAGAGAGCGAGATATATCTCGAGAGAGAGATATATATATATATTATAGTATATATCTCTCGCTCTCTCTCTCGAGATAATATATCTATCTCTCTCTCTCTCTCTCTCTCTTGAGATATATCTCTCTCTCTCTCTCTCTCTCTCTCTCTCTCGATATATATATATATATATATGTGTATGTATATTATATATATATATATACTATACACATCTCTCTCTCTCTCTCTCTCGTCTCTCTCTCTCTCTCTCGTCTCTCTTTGATATACTATATATATATCTCTCTCTCAGTCTCGAGAGAGAGATATGTATATATCTCTCTCTCTCGATATATATATATATATCTCTCTCTCTCTCTCTCTCAAGATATATATATATATATATATCTCTCTCTCGATAGATAGATAATCTATCTATCTATCTATCTATCTATCTATCTATCGAGAGAGATATATATATATATATAGAGAGAGAGAGAGATAATTAGTGTACTGAGTTTGATATCTATCTATCTATCTAAATCAGTTTTGTATTCAGCGGACTTAAATGGACCAAAATACCTTCTAATAGTTGCGCGGGTTGCAGTGGAGTGTTTGATACCCAAGGTGGATCATCTTTTATACAACAGTAAATAATTTTTAAATATAATCATGAAAATGAATACATTAAATCTCCCCTAAGGGCTGGTTCACACCATGCGCACACATAAATCACGCAGGAGCGTGCTATACAGTTCAGATCGCATTCAAAACACACTCTATTTGCAATCCGCACAGGTCTCAATAGAAAGTAACGATACCCAAACGCAGATTGCAAACGCAGTGTATTTTCCTGTACCTGACCACATCGGATCGCATGGTGTTTCGTACCATGTGATCTGGTTACATTTAAAAAGTACTGCATGCATTACTTTGGTGCGGTGCAATTTTGAAATCGCACCTCACAGACCGCATGTGAATCGCACAGGAACGCACAGCGAGTTCCTATGCAATTAATTCGTGGGCATGTTGTGAACCGGCCCTTACACTGTTTAGCAGAACGCGTACTCCTTACATTGATGGTCAGTGAAAAAATGATCCCCTTACATGGGTGCTTAGTGTGAAGAATGCAGAGCATTCATTGTTCCTTTGTAGCTGTGCTAAAATGATGATTGACTGAAACCATGCAAGCACTGTCAGGTAATAGAGGCTCAATTCGATTGACCCTCTATATTTATTAAGCTACTTTCACACCGGGACGGGCATTGTATTTTCAGAGGCGCTTTACCGGCACTAGCGGGGGGTAAAAGCGCCCTGCTATCGGCCGAAAAAGGGTTAAAACCGCCCACAAAACGCCGCTGCCCCATTGATTTCAATGGGCAGGGGCACTTTAGAGTGGTGTATACGGTGAAGCTCTTTACAGGCACTAATTTTAGAGCTGTAGCTCCTGTAAAGCGCCTCAGTGTGAAAGTAGCCTTACAGAACAAATAATAAGACTATCAGCCATATATAACCATATAAACACACAAAGGAAAAAAAAATTATCAGTGGGACTTTGGAGGCACATCATGTTTACATAAAATATTATTTTATTATAAACATCTATAAAACAGTATATATTTTTTTCCCATATAGTATACATAAGTTTGTTGAAGTATCAAATACAATCATCAAAATCTTTGCTATACAAAGTAGTACATTCAAATGGACATTATTCATTTCCTCAGGAGCCAGCAATGTGTAGTACTAATTGAAAAACCTTCTAAACAGAAAAAATCATAATAGTACAAATAATAAATATATGCAAAAAAACAACATTTCAATGTTTTCCCATCGGGATGTCATCCCAAATAGATAAAAATGGAGAAGGAAGCCAACCGGACCATACCTTATTCACCAAACCTTATATTGTACTCGGAGTCAATCTGTGGATAGTGTAGGAAAGGAACAAAGAGCAACAGAGAACATAGACCTGAGGTGTGCCTGGGTCACGTGGTCAGTATGCCTAAAAGGGGGAATACCTAAGTATGAAATGAAAATAAAATGAAAACGAAAAAGGGAATGGGTGGGTGGGACACGAGATCCTACGACCACAGGGAAGGAGGAAAAGGAGGGCAGGCTTTATGCAGCCTGACTCCTCCTACAATTACAGGCTGACCTGTGGTCAGCCTTACACTTGTACTCAGAGTCAATCTGTGGATAGTGTAGGAAAGGAACAAAGAGCAACAGAGAACATAGACCTGAGGTGTGCCTGGGTCACGTGGTCAGTATGCCTAAAAGGGAGCAAAAATAAAGCCAGTAGGATGAAAGCTTTGACAGCCAGATTATTACCCACTGAAATTACGTACAATCTACCAAATTGACAAACGCTTGTGGCATCTCAAAAGTGGCTCTGGAACATGCCCAGAGAAACAAGACGACCTCCACCTACCCAAATACCAAATAAGGGCTGGGGCCCCTGGCACAAATTCGCAGAAGCTGCTCCTATCTCTCATGAATGCCAGAGTATACCTTAGGGTCCAGACCCCGATTGACCAAAAAACAGGGGCGGCAATGAAGTATGCATTGAGCTGCGGAAAGGGGAGCGCTAGGAAAAGGCAACCGAGGACCATCCCTGGGTTTATCAGATGTAGCACTGCCGAGCTAGTTTAACCCAACACCGGGCACCACGCCTTGCCAGGCTCCAAAAACCTGATGACAGTGCCGCCACCCGATTATTGAGTCTGGCGAGCATGCAGATGTACACAGAAAAGGCCGGGGTGCAAAACCTGTTGATTCGGCCAAAAGCAACACCCCTGGCCTCAGGACCCCCAAAAGGCCGGGTATAGCGCTGCCTTGAGCACTGAGCTGGTACCCAACACAAAGGAGACCATGAGAGCGTGACAGATACGACACGGAAAAATGACCCATGATGAGAAGTCTGCTGAGCAGGAGGGCTACTCTTAAGGATCCCTGAGGATGGCTTAAATAGAGTGCACAGAAAATAAAGAAAGACCTATCGGGGTCTACCAACAACATGAAATGCTGAGTCCCAACCAGATACGCCCCGACAGTGCTGTGCCGATATAAGTTAAAAGAGGCAAAAAACAAAACCAAGTAGGAACTGTATGTTAACCGTCAGGACTGGGAAATTTTTTTTTTTTTGACTGGAAAACATCCCAAGCTGTGTCATGAACCTTCCTGGTGTCCAAAATAAAGACTTGACGATCAAGGCTGCTGCGTCAGCCAAACAGAAACCCAATCCATCACAAATACTGGAAACCAAAGAGAAGGCGTGATGCCAGCATCTGCGGCCGAGACCTGAGCCTACTGATACTGGCCTAGGGACTGAGAAGGTTCGGAATCCACTAAAGCCCCTGAGCCCGTAAAGGCTGCTGGAGCTGCCATGGCTGACTTACCAATAGTTCCATACTTTTGCCAATCCTGGCCAGACGTAGCTAGGAAATAAAAGGTCGTGTGCATTTGGACAAGGAAGAAACCGCAGTCCGCTGGGTAACCTAGTCCGCACTTGCGCTCGACGAGCAAGGGAACAGTGACTTAAAAACTGGGCTTTCCGTGCCGAAGCCAGGAAAGCAATCCACTGCGTAGGGATACTGCCCTCGGGTCAAGCATTAAAGCTAGCCGAGTGTGAAAAAATTAAGCCTTGGGACGGACCAGGTTCTGAGAGAGGGTGAGCTACTGTGCTCCGACCCAACCAGCTGGAGAAGGAGGGAAAGAAGCGAAGACCCCAAAATCCGCTGCTTGAGACATGTCCTGCAAAAACCGGATATTTGCAACCTGAAAACGTATCCAGGTGCTGAAGTAAGTGGTAAGATGTAATTTATAAAACAGAATCGAGATAAGAATGTAACCTGGATGAGAATAATTGCTGCTGCCCACTCCAATTAAAACCGACCAACTCAACCGAGAGGACAAAACATATGAACGGTACCCCGCAAAATGATAACAATTGTAACCATGAACTGAGTGGAAGCGACACACCACTGGGACAGCAACATGAACTACGAGAGAAACGTGAGCAGACTGAGAAACCTGCGCCAGGAACGTAAGCTGCGTGAAGAAACAAAACACATGTATAGCGCGAGCTGACGAAAACGTGAGCAGCATGAGAACCGAGGCTGCAAGTAAAACGCAAACTACACGAGAAACACTGGTAGCACGAGAAAGTGAATTGATGAATAGCGTGAGAAACATGAGAACGAGAGTAACCTTGGGAAAACATGAGAAACCTGGGAAAACGAGAGAAACATAAAAATGTGAGTTTATCATAGAAACAACAAATTGCATGAGAAACGTAAATTGCATGAGAAACGTAAATTGCATGAGAAACATACATTGCATGAGAAAACGTAAATTGCATGAGAAAACGAAAATTGCATGAGAAACGTGAGTTTGTACGAAATACATAAGCAGCATAAGAACAGATGAGGAGACTTGCCATCGAACAGGCCAATTAAAAACGATCACCTCAATCTGTTAAACCCATAGACGTGACGGGTAATCTGCAGTGGCAGAACATGAACAACCCAGCTGTTTAAAAGCAACCAGATAACATTACAGACAACCAGCCCAAGACATAACACCCCTGGTACCTGACAAGTATGATGATGTGGGTGCAGAAATGACAAGACCAAGAGCGCAAGAATGTGAACCTAATGACGACACCCACCTATTGTATGCAGTGAGCGAACCCGAGCAACCTGCAGCGCCAGGACAGGAAATTAAAACTAAACACTCAGGGCTAAGGTACCCACAGACCGTGGTGGGTAGTAGTAAAGGTGTAATGGTGAACGTGCACGTATGACGTATGGAAAACAGGTGGGGAGATTGTGGGACAACAATCAATTAAAGCGAAACCTCAGCCCGTACGGATCTGTAAACGTGACCGACCCTGAATGTGAGCACTAGCTAACGGAAATGCAGCGAACGAAAGGCCGTGACATAAAAAAGCATATGACATGAAACGTAAGAGACATGGAAAACGAGAGATACATGGGAAAACGAGAGAAACATGGGAAAACGAGAGAAGCATGGGAAAACGTGGGAAGCATAAGAAACATGGAAAACATGAGAACCAAGGGGAAACGTGAGAACCAAGGGAAAAATGTGAGAAACATGAGAAATGTAAGAAAAACATGAATAGGCATAAGAAGTGACAAATTGCATGAGAAACCGTAATTGCATGAGAAATCGTACATTTCATGAGAAAACCGTAAATTGCATGAGAAAACTGTAAAATTGCATGAGAAAACTGTAAAATTGCATGAGAAATGTAAATTGCAAAAGAAACATAAATTGAAAGAGAAACGTAAATTGCACGAGAAACCGTAATAAAGCATGAGAGATCGTAAAATGCATGAGAAACCGTAAAATTTTATGAAACCGTAACATGCATGAGCAACCGTAAATTGCATGAAAACCGTAAAATGAATAAGAAATCGTAAATCTCATGAAAACTGTAAAATGCATGCGAAACTGTAAATTGCATGAAAAAAACGTAAAATGAATGAGAAATCGTAAAATCGCATGCAAACCGTAAAATACATGAGAAACCATAATTACATGAGAAACCGTAAATTGCATGAAAACCGTAAAATGAATGAGAAACCGTAAAATACATGAGAAACCGTAAATCGCATAAAACCGTAACATGCATGAGAAACCATACATTACATGAGAAATCGTAAATTGTATGCCCCCAAAGGACCCCCACAGAATATCATGAGATGACAGGCGATGAGCAAGTGTCATGACAACCCCACAGTCTGAATTAACCCCTGAACCCTGTGCTTATGCATGCGTGGCATGAGGTAACCAGGTGCTACTAGCGTGGCCCCATGCAGGTGAAAAGGCAGCACCTACAGGCTGCCCTGTCTGCAAACTGTACCATGGACACCCCCATCCGCATTAATACATTAAATACCTTTGCAATACCACAGCTGATCCCCTTCCCCCACAGCGCGAGTACCGGGATGGCGGCTCCCACGTGGAGGTGGATCAGCACAGGGAGAGGAGCAGACAGGGGGTCGATCACCCCCCACGTCAGCACCGGGAGGAGCGGACAGGCGGCCCCCTTAAAAAACCAGAGCAGCACAAGGAGAGGAGCAGAGGGTGGCCGAACACCCCCATCACCACCCTTTACATACACAAAGGCTTACCCCAGAGCCGACATGCCCCCTGCAACAGGCTGCCCCCCCCCACCCGTGCACCTGAGCGGGACGGGTGGCATCCGATGTGGATCCTCCGTTGATGCCACCCGCCCACACCTACCGGAACCGCGACCACTGGGAGAGAGAAACCAATGAGAACCTTGCAGCCGTCCGTGCTGCCGCCCTGCAAGCCGAAACAGGAAGTGATATGCCGTGACCTGCCCTAACCCGGAAATGACATGTCGGCTCACACGAGATCCTACGAGCACAGGGAAGGAGGAAAAGGAGGGCAGGCTTTATGCAGCCTGATTCCTCCTACAATTACAGGCTGACCTGCGGTCAGCCTTACACTTACCTACAGATTAAGTAGAATGGGTTTGCGTACTTGTAACCACACTCTGATATCTATCCTTTAGGTGACTGTGTATTCAAGGATTAAGTCCTAGCTTATGAGGTCATTAAGTGGAACTAGATAGATAGATAACTGTAACTGAGTTTCCACTCCTAACCCTGCCCCTCAGTTTTCTTCAGAACTTCAAACTGACCTTACACTGTATATTTCTTACTTGTTTGTGGATTTGAAGTATTGTAGCAATAACTGTTTATGATTTCTAATAGTCATATTTATTATAAGGGGCTATGGACTCAAAAAGTATATGTACTGTCTGATTATCTTCAGTGACAAAAATTATGAGATACTTTCTTATTGGTTGCCATAAATAACTGCACTTTGTAGAATGGTGTTACAGTTTCCTTCCTCTATCTTACTAAATAAGCCTGTATGCAAGCATATCCTATTAACCTGGAGTAGTGATGTTCTCAAAAGCTTCATTGTACTAAATCTTCTGTTGCGCTCACAGAAATGAGTCAACGAAGACCATGCCCAAGAAGTGCTGAGTCAGTAGCTAACAGATTTACATTATTCTGATAAAAAAAACCTTGAAGTGTAAGGTGGTGCATATGAAGTCTGCCGTCTGCAAAGTATAGATACTATTGGTAGTGGTACTGCATGTGTGATTTGTTTCTAATGTGTTTTTACAATGTAAAGTATTGTAATATAACTTGATGGATGCTCATGATTTCTCCGGCAATCACAAAAGACACAATCTCCATCTTTCTCATAAAGAATAGGATCACTGAGGCTCTTCCTTTCAGAATACAGCAATTATTTCTCTTGGGATAATGGCAGCAAGCGCATCATTTTGTTTCGGATATACACTGCCTTGAAAAAGTATTCATACCCTTGAAGTTTTCCACATTTTGCCATGTTACAACCAAAAACCTAAATGTATTTTATTGGGATTTTACGTGATAGACCAACACAAAGTGGCACATAATTGTGAAGTGAAGATAAATGATAAATGGTTTTCAATTTTTTTTACAAATAAATATCTGAAAAGTGTGGCGTGCATTTGTATTCAGACCCCTTTACTCTGATAAAAATCTAAACTAAACTTAAATCTAGTGGAACCAGCTGTTCTGTGAAGCCCTCAGAAGTTTGTTAGAGAAAAAAAAACAAGCAACATGAAGGCCAAGGAACACACCAGGCAGGTCAAGGATAAAGTTGTGGAAAAGTTTAAAGCAGGGTTAGGTTATAAAAAAATATCCCAAGCTTTGAACATCTCACAGAGCACTTTTAAATCCATCATCCGAAAATGGAAAGAGTATGACACAACTGCAAACCTACCAAGATATGGCCGTCCACCTAAACTGACAGGCCAGCCAAGGAGAGCATTAATCAGAGAAGCAACCAAGAGGTCCGTGGTAACTCTGGAGGAGCTGCAGAGATCCACAGCCCAGGTGGGAGAATCTGTCCACAGGACAACTATTAGTCATGCACTCCACAAATCTGGTCTTTATGAAAGAGTGGAAAGAAGAAAGCCATTGTTGAAATACAGCCATAAGAAGTTCCGTTTGCAGTTTGTTAGAAGTAGGAGCTTCTTTAAAGAGAAGGGTTTTCAGGGATCATCTAAAGATGGATAGATTAGGGGACAGTCAGACAGATTGGGGTAGGGAGGGTAGGCAGATAACATCATCATTAATAGCTTCATAGATATTGTTTCATGTTAAATGCATACATATGAAGTAATGTGTGAGTCAGAAGCGAAACTACAAATCGTGGCCCCATTGTAAAATTTTGATAGGACTTACCCACCACTTGCTGCTTCCTCATTTCTGGTAAAATCTCTGTGGCAACTGGCATCCTTTTATCACTGGTGGCCAATAGTGTATATTGCGCACATACAGTTTTTATACCTCTGACTTAACGATGGTCAAGGCACTTTGTTTTTCCTCCCTTTTACATTATGAAAGCCAATTGTTTTTGTAGTCAGAGTCTTCACTTGGAAATGCGATAATCCTAACTACCAAGACCTGAGGTGTACCTTGGCCTAGCTGGTCAGTATGTCTAAAAGAGGGCATACCCTGAATGAATATGTATGAAATGTAAATGAAATTATGAATTTCATGGGGGAATGGGTGGGTGGGAAGTTTGGCAAGTGACCTGGACATGAGAACGAATTGTTTGTAGTGAGAGGATGCATGGGGAGAGGGAAAAGAGCAGACCCAAGGAATATTGCAGAGAAGGACAAATACTTTAATTTGACACCTTTACTGTGGTACAGTAATATAACCACAGACCCCTGGCTTATCCATCTATTCTAATGATGGGGAAGTTGTAAGAGTAGTAACAGAGAGGAACTGCGCCAAGGGTAGGAGACAGGAAATCTGAAACACCACGAAAATCTGGCCGGTAACTGGTAGCCATGCCAAAGAGAACATTCCTGACTTCCCTGAATACCCTTATGATGGCTTAGAGAGGGTGAGCTGCAAAAAAAAGAAAATGGACAGACTGACGGGAGTTTGTAGGGGCCTGAAATGCTGGTCACCTGATAGATACTTGATAGCGTTGGTAGATGAGGCCAAATTGCTGAGGCAATATGCAGAGAAAGCCGGAGACATGAACCTATAAAACCTTCCCACCCTTGGTAGAAGCCCTCAAAATACTCTGGATAAAGAACCATTGGCTAGATCGATCACCTGTGACCAAGCTTGCCCCCAGTTCTACATGCCACTGTAAATAAATACAAACATCACCTGCAGGCGCACTGAGAAGAGCAAGAGCCGGGGTTGCAGCTGACACCTCCGCTCAAGCCGAGTGGGCTATGATCCCCTCCATCCTATCTAACAATTGTAGCATGGACGTAAGAGCGCATTACGTACCGTGTGAATCTGGGTTGAAGAATCATGCATAGAAACATGTTCTGCGCTGGTGGATGGAAGAGGTTGGGACTAATAACTTAAAAAGTACTGCCCCCCAGCTGAGGCCGGGAAAGGGGTGCACCAGCGATAAAAACTCAGCTATGAGTTTGGAATGGTCCCACCTCTTGATGATGGGGTGCAACCATGCACTGAACCCCCATGTGGCGGTGGAGAGATGAATGTGAATTGACCGCTTCTGAAACGCGCGACATGCCCTGATCTAAGGAAACACAAACTAAAGAAATTAGAACAGACAACCAACCCATGAAACAATACCACCCCTACATACCTGACAAGTATGAGGATGTAGGTGCAGAAATGACAAGACCAACAGCGCGTGAATGTGACCTAATGATGACACAACCCTAGTGTATGCAGTGAGCGAGCCCCGGGCAACCTGCAGCGCCAAGACAGGTAATTAAAAACGAACACTCAGGGCTGAGGTACCCACAGACCGTGGTGGGTAGTAGTAAAGGTGTAATGGTGACCGTGCATGTATGATGTATGATATACGGGCGAGAAGATTGTGGGACGACAATCAATTAAAAACAAAACCTCAGCCCATATGGATCCATAGACGTGACAAACCCTGGATGTGAGCACTAGCTAACAGAAATGCCATGAACGAAATGCTACGACAGGAAAGAAAAAAGAAAGAAAAAACAGATACAGGTAGCAAAACTGAAACCCTCAGGGCTAGTGTACCTGCAGACCGTGGTGGGTAGTCGTACAAGTGTAATGAAATGAGCATGCATCGTATGACATATGTTATATGGGTGAGAAGATTGTGGTCAACAATCATTTAAAAAAATTAAACCTCAGCCCATATGGATCTGTAGACGTGACAGGTCCTGAGATGTGAGCACTGCTAACTAAACCCAGGGTATGATGACATGGAAACAAATGAAGATGAAATGGCTATTAGTGTATGCCGAGGCTGTATGGCACCGACAAGCTACGACAGAACATGCAGGACATAACTGCTATGACAGAAATGCTATGACAGAAATGCTATGATGAACTCACTGTGATAGAACCGCTATGACAGGACCACAGACCACGCTGACAAGAACTGCTGTGACCAATCTGCTATGACCGAACCACTGTGACTGACCCGCTGTGACTGGAAACCGATGCGACTGGAACCCGCTCACGACAGCACCGGTTATGACTAAAACATGCCATGACAGGAACACGCTATAACAAAACCGCAGAGGCTGAAAAAGATGTGACTGAAAACGCTGCGACTGAAAATGCTATGACTGAAAATGCTATGACTGAACGCTGCGACTAAAAATGTTATGACTGAAAAAAAAAAAGTCACGCTAAGACAGGAACATACTAAAACAGGAACATGGGCAAGGAATCCTATGAACACACCAAGATAGAAACACTGAAATATCAGTAATTTCATAATGACCAGGTGTGTCCATGATAATAAAGAATTCCCACTGTTGCCAAATGACAAGAATGGCACCATCTGAAACAGAAGGCTACGAACAAAAGACTACGACACAAAATGCTACAATACGAAATGCTACAAATGAAAGCTATGACAGAAAATCTACGATTGAAATGCTGTGACAGGAAATGCTACGAATGAAATGGTACGAAATGAAAATGGTGACAGAAAATTCTATGATCGAAATGCTGCGACAGGAAATGCTACGATCGAAATGCTGCGACAGGGAATGCTACGATCGAAATGCTACGAATTAAATGCTACGATCGAAATGCTATGAATGAAATGAACAAAATGCTGCAACAGGAAATGCTATGATCAAAATGCTGCGACAGGAATGCTACCCTTGAAACAGAATGCTGCGACCAATGACAGATGCTGACATTGTAGAAATCCAGCAAGAGAACTGAGCAGATCCAGTATTAACGTCTGTCATACAGTACACCATACGGTGATGGATTTTATTGTATTGAGTCATCCTTTCAGCAATGATGGCAAATTTTATTCAAGCCCCCCCCCCATCAATTCATTTTGTGTTCACCAAATTTCTGGATCAGGCTGACCTTTGTGAAGCGACATTAAACGGTGCTTGAAAGACAGTCAGTGAGTGGAGAGAGAGCTAAAGGGAAAGTTTGTTCCCAATTTGTATGTAAAAGTATTGAATGGTTGTAATTCTATTTAAGCTTCTGTGAATGTGCTGAGCAAATGCCAGGCGCTTCTGCCGAGACAGCACCTGTGAGTCCGAGGGAATCAAAAGGCGGCTCGTAAACTGGTGGCGTCGGCAAAGTGATAGCCGGGGCCCGACCAGACACACAAGCAACATTAACCCTCTTTTTGCATGGTGAGCTGAGTAACGTAGCTCTCCAAGACTCAAAACATATACTGTATACTGGTTGCTAGAAAAACATGAAATATTGACAATCAACAGAAGCAAGCCGGCTGGCCCCCCTGTGAGCGAAAGGACCGCCTGCCCCCGCCCCCCACCCCCGGGCAGACATCCCCCAGAGAATGGGCTGACACCCCCTTGTGAGCAGGCTGACCCCCCCCGACATCCCCCTGGGAACAGGCTGACACCCCCCTGCCAGCGTAGCCTTTGGTTGCAAGTAAAGAAGTGTAATAAGTTGCTGGGTGGAAACTGTAAAGAGTGCAGAGTAGCAGTCAAGAATTCTTTTAAAGAGCTTGATGTAATGAATACTGTTAGACAGGGAGGTAGATGGTGTGGGAACAAGTGAGGATTACATAAAAGTGTGAACAACATATTGTAGTATGCAGGGCTTTTTTTCGCAGAGAAAAGGTGCAGAAACTCAACCATGCCTGCCACACACACATACCTGCCAAATGGCATCAAATAATAGCTCTTCCCTCTGCATACAACCCCTCCCTCTACTGCCCTCATCTTCTCCCTCCTCCTTAAAAGCTCCACCACCTGTCATATGTCT
Source organism: Aquarana catesbeiana (assembly GCF_042186555.1). Classification (NCBI taxonomy): domain Eukaryota; kingdom Metazoa; phylum Chordata; class Amphibia; order Anura; family Ranidae; genus Aquarana; species Aquarana catesbeiana. Next base: position 235,578,505 of record NC_133327.1, read on the forward strand.
TACCTTTGTTGCAAAATTAAGCTGAAGCACCTATCTGGCTGTAGTACCTCCCAGCATACTATACTATACTACAGTCACTTGCAAGGAGATCATGCAGTAGGAGCATCAACAACTGGTCACCAGGGAAAAAATGGAGACCACAGAGGGTGCAGCCTACCACGCACCCTCTCCTGCCCATGACTGCATTGAACCCTGGGCACCTGTTCTGTATCTCCCTTGTCCCTGTCTGGCACCCAGTGGGATCTGCGCAGGAGATCTGACCTGTGGGAGCTACTGGGAGATAAGCTATCACTTGTAAATGCAGAAGCTGGACTTCAATGTTACCAAGTGATAGTGGTGTGCAGGGAGCAGAAGACCTGAGCCAGAGGTGGTGGAACTGAGTTCCCCCTAGTTCCTGCTGTAAAAAAGCCCTGGTGGTATGTATGACAGCTCACAGACAGCCCAGTATATTTACAGTGTCTACCTATCAATTCCCAAGCTGCAGTTCCACTGAGAGATAACAACATTCCTGTGAGCGGGACGGGTGGCATCCGATGCGGACCCTCCGTTGATGCCATCCGCCCGCACCTACCGGAACCGCGAGCACCGAGAGAGAGAACCAACGAGACCCCTGCAGCCAAAACCGGAAGTGACGCGAAAGCCCTATGAACCCGGAAATGACGTGTCGGCTAAATGAGCCGACAAAGATCTGCTGGAGGAGGAGGAGGGATATATAGCCCTCAGACTCCTACAAATTCAGGCTAGCCTGTGGCCAGCCTTCCAACTTATCTTGTAACTAGCATTGTTTATAACTTATTAAACATTACACATTTAATCTGTAATTTGTGTAGGGGCAATGATAAGGTAGGAGCTGGAAAGCATAGAACTGGGAGAAGCAGGCGTCTGATACACCCAGAGCAAGAATTGGATTCACCAGAGGCATTAGTATAATATAGGTATTTTAAAGAGAAAGTGTTGTTGCAAAAACGTGTATTCCCTTTAAAGAGAATATTTAATGCTTTTGTATGTTTAACATTCAATACATTTTTAAAAGACAATTTTTTTTTTAGAACACTAAACACATACAAAGTATGATAAGTCAGAACAGAGCATGAGGAACTTGCATTTTTACAAAATGCTTTGAGCTTTGCTGCGCCAACTACAATAATACAACAGTCTAAAAAGAGTAGCAAGACTAAGTGGTTCAAATTTTGTATATATTTTTATTTAACATACTATAATTTAAGAATATAAAAAGAAAATATTTTGAAAACATTTGTTCTCTGTGTTTATTCATATGAATATTAAAAAAATGCATATAGATATTGAGTATTTTCATATGTAACCTGTCAGAGGCGCTCTTTGTTTTATGAGGCTCTCCTTAGCTGGAGGTTTACAAAAGAGCAGTAGCTTTAAATCAACACTCTTAATTGAATGAGTTGGAACATCTACTTCCCTCACCTCCCTCTCCTTGTCTGCCTTTTCAGATGACTGTATAATACGTTTCTATCAGAGACAGCGTTTGGAAGTAAATAGCTTCATCGGGGTTCTTTTTTTTTTACAAATCTCATAATGCTCTGTGAATTATTTGACGTGGATGCACCCTGTATGAAATGTCTATTTGTAAAACGAAAACAAGTTTAAAAATGTATAGGCTAAAAAATGCACATGCAATTTATCAAGATCTGTTTCAATGTTTTCAAAATAAACTACACTTTGCAGGTTTCCTACAAGCTGAGTTCATGTACACATCACTTCTTTTAAGACGTGAACAGCTGTGGGAGGTGGTGTTGGATGGAGAGGAGGGGTTGGGAGTTCAACCTCTAGAGGGCAGGTTGTAAACCACATGCCATCAAAGCAGGGCCAGATCTAGCCTGTCTCATGTGGGTGTGTAGTAAAACAAATGTCGGAGGAGCAGAATATGGGAGGTCAGCAGGGTAGTGTACAGGGGTTTTCAGGACAGAGGATATAGTCAACAGTTTGTAGGGCTGTGTGCAGGGGGTATTCATTTGTAGGGCAGTGTACAGGGTGTCAGCAGGGCATTGTACAGTGGGTCAGCATGGCAAAGGATAGGAGGTCAGCAGGGTAGTGTACAGGAATTGGTGAGGCAGTGTACTGGTGGTCGGTAGGGCAGTGTACAAGGGTCAGCAGAACTGAAGATAGGCCTCAGCAGGACAGCATTCAGGGGTCAGCAGGGCAGTGTACAGGGGTCAGCAGAGCCAAAGATAGGGGTCACAGAGCCGAGAATATCGGTCAGCTGGGCGGAGAACAGGGGTCATTGCTGGCAGGAGAAAAGACGGGGTTACCGCTGACAGGGCAGAGGATAGGAGTCACCGCTGGCAGGAGAGAAGACAGGGGTCACCACTGGCAGAGCAGATTGCAGGGGTCACCGCTGGCAAGGCAAGAGGTCAGGAGTCACCACTGTCAGGAGAGAGAACAGGGGTCACCGCTGGCAGGAGCAGGAAAAAGGACAGGGGTCAACATTGGCAGGGCACTGGGCAGAGCTCTTTCTTGTACACAGCCTGAGCACAGGCAGTAAGAGCTCCTCCCTGCACAGCACATAGCTGAAATCAGATTCCCTTACACACAGCTCTAATCTGCACATGTATAGCTGGCTACTGTGTTGCAGTTCTGACCTGTGAAATTCCCTAGATGGAACAACTACAGAAACCAGCTACACAGTGTGTAGATCGTAGCTGTGTGTAAGGGAATCCTATATCAGCTTTGTGCTGTGTGCTGAGGAGGATGCCTGGTCTCAGGCTGTGGACAATGCAGAGATGGAATACAGCCTGCACAGCATCAGGGGTGGAGGAGTGGTTGTAAATGAGGGGCTTGGGGGGGCTGGTGCAACTGAAGTCTTCAAACCTGGAACAAACAGACACCAGTGTTTCACTTTCTCAAGATGATTAACTGTTTCAGGCTGAGGGTGCTGAACATGCCTCATACCTTGCCAGTCTCCTATGTCCCTCCCTAGACACACAACACTTGACACATACTGGAACTCAGTATAACTTTTTCTTTTTGCCATATAGGCTCATACCACAGGAATCCACCGCTTTATGTTAATTCAAGGCATTGCTCTCATGGCTACCCAGGTCTCATCCATTCTCACATTCAAATTGAATAGAATATAACCTGGAAACATCCATAATTTACATGCAGTGTTGATGGACTAACAAATACACAAATAGCTACATGAATACAACCTTACTGTATATAATGAGCTATATTATAACAAGATGTCCATTTAGTAACATCTAACCAGCTGGATTTCACCTACACAGCCATTCTCACTATATGCAAAATACAGATGTAAAAAACATTCCACGCATGCTCTTTGATTGTCAAGCCTATTTAAAAAAAAAAAATCGTGAGAAAAGCAATGAGGATGTGCTAAATTGATTGCTGCATCATACCAAATCAAATATCTGTTTACTGTTTTCAAATGATTTAAAAATGAGGATTCATGATTTTTTTATTTTATTTTTATTTTTATTACTATAGTTATAGCACTTTGGGTCTTCCTTGCTGAATGAACCTGTGTGTTTGAGTGTAAAGTATAAGGACATTGTTTAACCAGTTCTATATTTTTAATGTATGCATCAATTTTCTTCCTAGTCTAGCTTTCATGTCTGTGAAAGTGGTTCTAAAATCAATGTACTCAAAGGATGCACTGAAAATATAGTGCATTTAAACATTCAAATGTGAGGTCTGTTTTGAATGAAAAGTGTTAGAAATGAGCATAATGTGCTTCAGTATTTCAGTGGTAGTAATGGGGTTTGACAGCTGAAACTCACTGACACTGGCAATGTGCTGGATGTGACCTATAATGGTGGCATGTAATTTTAAATGATCACTCAAATTGTTCTAAAATCATACTTTTAGATAAGAGTACTATGACTTATTTTCAGAGATGAGAAACTTTCTGGCATATCATAAATTATTTCTATGTTACTGTGACTAGAGTGTCTTATTTATTGTCACTGCCTGTCTCTTAGTAAACTGAAAAATATCTATTGGCACCAGGCAGACATGTCCCTTGAATGACCCACTATAACTTGTTAGAGAGGGAATAGATAAGACAGTAAAGCACAAAAAAATTTCATAATAATCATATCCGTTAAAGTGCATCTAAACACTAAAACCCTATAACTATTTTCTGACTGTTTGGCATAATGCCTCACTATATACAGTTTTATTTAACAAATTATTTTTGTAAACCTGGTGCAAAGCCCCTTTGCGGGAAGTTCTACCAGTAACAGCACTTCCTGTTGCAAGCTGACAACACTACGCCATCACCTCTCAAACTATTAAACTGCTTCAGTTTGGTGTTGGGCTAGCTATCAGATCCATTAAATATCGGCAGCCCAACAGCCAACTGAAGAAGTTCACATGGCAGGCTGACAATGCTGGTGTTAATTAAAGGAAAGTGGCTTAGTGGTGTCAGCCTGCAACAAGAGGTGCTATTACCAGGAGGCTTTTCAGGCAAAAAACTTTGCAACAGATTCACAAAAAACAATTTGCCTAAGAAAAGATTTTAGGTTTGCATGCATTTTAAAACAGTTGTAAACCGCTGCAGAGGCTTCCATTTTCACCTGGTCTTCCTTTCAGGTTTGCAGGCTGCGGTTGGTAAGTTTCACAAAAATGCACTTAAAATTGAAACCCTAAAATTTTAAAATTATTTATAGCAGTTGACCTCAACTTTGTTTATTAAAATTGTCTTGGTTAAGCCAGTCTAAAGTTTGCTGTCCCAGGTTTCTACTTTTCAGGTGGCTCTGGTGCTTTCCAGAGCCCTATGGAGCCACCTGTACGTGTGCACTCCTGGGATGAAGTCTTGACACCATGATGCTGCCTGGGCAGACACGCACAGACAACAAGGGGGACACACACGTGCAGTGGCTGTGGTGACATTGTAGGGCATATAGTCCTGAGGATGGGAGAAAAGGAGAGAGAGGGAAAAAAGCACAGCAAGCATGGACAGTGACAAGGTAATTATAGAAGATGTAGTCCTAGGGAGGGGGAACCGGGGACTTTCAGTGATGTGATGAATGCACAACTAAAAGTCTGGGGAAGCGGAGCACTGGAATCTGGAGGCTTTCTGCTTAAAGTGATCGTAATGTTTAACTTTTTTTTAATAACAAACATATAATGCTTAACTGCTCGGTGCAATGGTTTTGCACCTAGTGGCCTTGAATCTCCTCTTTTGGGGTCCCTCGCCGGCACTATGTGCTCCGCCTCTTGTTTGATCCTCCAAGGGCTGTGGTGGGGTCAGTCTTGACCAGGGCTTTAAGGCATGGTTAAGGGCAAGGATCAATTTCTGTGCTGTGTTCAGACATGTAATTTCCCACAGATCTATCTTCTGCTGCTGTGTCTAGCTATAAAGGCTTGCTCCCAGCTCAAGGACTTCTTTTCAATTAAAAAAAAAAGGAACAGCTTAAAAATATACTGCTGGTGCATATGCATTTAATTGGTGTATGTTTACCTACTCATAAAAGTATTACTTTGTGCGGAACTTCTAGGTATTTGCTACAAAGGTTATACAATTTTATGATCAAACAAACTTAACTTTGCTGCTTTGTCCTTTGCTATTCGGTACCTGTTGTCTTTTGGAATGGGACTGTATTTGTCTTTGAGAAGGGCATACTTGAAGCATTCAGGCAGCACAGTAGCTAAGTGGTTAGCACTTCCGTCTGACAGCACTAGGGTTGTCAGTTCAAATCCCAACCATGGCACTACCTGCACAGAATTTGCATGTACTCCCTGTACCTGCTTGGGTTTCCTCCCACACTCCAAAGACATGTGTTCGGTTAATTGGCTCCTGTCTAAATTGGCCTATGTGAATGTGAGTTAGGGACCTTAGATTGTAAGCTCGACAAGGACAGATATGAATGTGTAAATGTGTTATGCTGCCATTTTCTGCTGGATTTTAGTTTTTAAATGTTTGGCAAAACATAGGGTTCAATATATCACTTTAAATTGAAATTGAAATAATAAATATTAAGATACAGAACACAGCATTGGCTCATTCTTGATGAATGAGATTTTGTCTTTCAGATGAACTCATGTTCTAAATGACCATTTATAATACTCTACGCAGTCATTGCAGATCTTGTACCAGTTCCAAGCTAAGGCGTAAGACAAGTCTGTGAAATCACGTTAATGCTAGGGCCATTGCTTTTAGTCAAGGTCAGCTTCAACTTCCCTAATGAAATTTTTTCTTATCTTTCATCTGTCTTGTTATTTTCCAGGGACATACAAAGATAAAACAACTTCTTTAGCAGCTGCTTCAGTTGGTGTAAGAAAATACTGTAAACGTTCTGTTGCTTGCAAATATACTGCCAAACAATCGTCTCCAATGATTTAAACATCAGGTAGGGTTTTGTGGGATTGCTTTTTTAACTTTTTAATGTGAATTGTATTTTATTGCATGTGTTATTAGTATAATAAACGTTATTGAAATGTTCTTAATGGTTGGAAAGCTGTGTCAGCATAACATAGTGATAATGTGAAAGCGGAAGTAGAATGATACTGGATGGACTTGTGTTTTTTCAACCAGATTAACTATGTAACTACTCTTTTTGGAGTCGAATGGCCATAGCAGCCCTTTATTACAACAAATAGAAATACAACATTTTTTCAAACATATAACTTAATGCATATCATACATTTTTACATAAACATTTTTAACCAAATACACATCAGTATTAACCTTCCTGATCTAGAGGTCTTTGAAGGCAAATATATAATTTCAAACCAACTAGTTGTATCGGTACACCCATGAAAGGCCCCATGCCATGTATTACGCAAGCTCAGGGACAACCGGCTACTTCCTTCCAGATACAACCTACTACACACCATTGTTTCCATTTAAGGGAAAGGAGGCCCATACCTCCGTATGGGCCCAACCCCCCTAAACCTCCATTATTTCTCAGCACGCCTTCAAAGACCCCATAGACCTCCCGCCACAGCACACACACGTGACACCTTACGTGCGTGTTGCCCTCCAAACTCTGAACGCCCGCTGCACGCCATCCTGCAAACCTAGCTACCACAGGTCAATGCCAATAGCATTCAGGTGTACCCCATCAGAACATAAAAAACGCCATGTTTCCTCCTCCAACTCCCGGTGACGAACCGCCAAACCACCGTTACGTACAAAAAACTTGGCCACCGCTTTGTTGACCTTTACCCTCACTCTGTTCATACCTGCAACAGAGCGAGCCAAACACCAAGAGGTCCTGGCCACAATATCAGACCAGATAAAAATGGTATCCGGGAAAAAGGATTGCAGCCTTAACATATCGAATTTGATGTCCCTGATTAACTCCCTTGCGCAACGCAAACCCAGGTCATTACCCCCTGCATGTATCAGAACTACATCAGGAGTGCGGTCCAGTCGGGCGTACCTATGCATCTCAGGTACCCCCCTGGACCAGAACATACCCAGGACTCCAATCCAGCGTACTACGCCCTTCTCACCAGACAAACCCAACAACCTGCCATCCCTCCTGACATCCGCCCTCCTGGCACCCCAATACACATATGAGTGTCCCAGGATCCACACCAAGCAGGTTTCCTAATCTGAAACAAAAAGTGAACAGAAAAAAGGAAAAAAGGGGAAGACAAAAAACACATGACCCTAACACCTCAGCAAATGACCCACCAGAATACCCAACATGAATTTGAAGAAGCAAAGAGAGAGAGGAGCCACAAACAGCCAACTCCCCCTTCCCCCCCATGATGATTTGTTTAACTAAAGTAAGTGAGGGCGGAATGGGGTCGTGACCGGATGTGGAAGTGAGAGGATGTGTGTGCAGCTCCCTCTCCCTCTGCTCTGAACAGCTGGGATGCTGATTGAGAGCATGCAGGCCGGCCGGCGATGGATGAGAGCAGCCGGGCTGAGCTGTATAGCTTTCATGTGAGCTGTTTCCCTGTACAAACCTGGCGTTAGTGCATGCTTTGTGTACGGGTTCACAGTGGCAGTGTGAGAGGCCCTCCCTTGCTTGTCAGCAGCTAATGAAGAAACCAGCTCCAGCAATAGCAGTGGCGGTGTGTGTGAAGCTGTAAACCTTGACTCTGAGGATGAACGTGTGGACGCTGGATGCAGGTGAAAGCCCTTCCTTTTCTCTGTCTTCCTGCCATATCTGACTTTACCTTCAAACTGCTAGCCTGAACTGAGCTTACTAAGTAAAAGTTGGCTGCACTGAAATATTGATATACTGCTAATATTAAAGATCCTGTGCTTAAAACACAAAAACAGCTCCCAAATCAGTGTGGGAGACTGATAAGGAGCTGGTTTATGGGACAATCTTAATAGCAGTAGAATCAGCAGAATTGTGCCCTTGAAGATCACCTTACCTATATTAGATGCAATTTGAATTGTACTCTCTACTTATATGCTGGCTGTGTGGAACTACTGGCATGCGGTGGGATCTACATTTGCCATTTAACCTAAACAAAAAATCAGTATTGAGGATGAACCTATGATGAACTTATGAATACGGGACATAGGTGAAAGCCGTTCCCCCTTTTTTTTGTTTTTTTTTTTTGTTTTTTTTATTATCTCTTCAAATCGCTAGCGTGAGGCTACTATGAAAATGGTGGTTGTGTTGTAATGTTGATGCACTAAAGGAGATGCATTTATTTTTTCATTTTTTCATTTTCTCACCAAGCATTGAAACGGCCATAAGAAGCAAGGTGAGAGGTTGGCAGGGAGCTGCCTGATGGGACAGTCCATTGCAATATAAACATTATAGAGAAGCTGAGATTTGGAGGATTAACTTCTGCAAACTGGTTTTGCAGCATTGGACGACAGGTGAAAGATTTGCTCTCTTTGTACCCTGTCCCCCTTTTTGTACCAACAGACCGGAAAATTTTATTTTTTTTTGGTTGTTTTGGAAAAGGCAAATCAGCACCAGCCACAACAAGAAGGAGCCCAGGTTACACGCTCAGCAAAGAGCCAGGCAAACCAAGCAAAGGCAGCAGCGGCGGCAGCAACAAAGCTTGAGCGATTTGCTCGAACCTCCCTTTCACCAGCAAAGTCCGAACAACCAGGTCAAATAGGAACCTCGGTGGCCAGGAAAAGTCAAGGCAGTGGCCAGGTATTAGCATCGGCGAACCCGGCAGTAGCACTGAGTACAAAAACAGCGGGTACAAAAGAGCAAGGGGCAGGAAAATCCAACATTATAATTGTTGAAACTACGACAATAAATCCTCCCAACACAGCCGAGGTGAATATGGAGGGAGAGCCCACAATGAGGGACCTTTTAGATGCTATAAATGCATGCAAGGAATCGATTACTGGCCTGGATACCCAGTTGAAAGGCATTAAAGAGGAATGAGCAGTGGTGGAAGGCAGGCTAAAAGAGACGGTGGAAAGAACAACAGCTTTGGAGGAAAGACTAAGCACAGTTGAAGACGCACTATTCCCGCTTAGACAAGACATAACTGGGATGAAGAAACAAATGGACAATCAGGCTGCCAAAATAGATGAACTAGAAAATAGGAATCGCAGAAGTAATGTAAGAGTAATAGGCATGCCTGAAAGGAGCGAGTGATCTGATCCTATAGAATTCCTGGAGGGGTGGTTTAAGGAGACATTTGGGGCTGCATCTTTTTCCCCTTTTTTTTGGCATTGAGCATGCCCATCGAGTCCCCTTTAAACTCCGGCAGGGAAGCGAGTATCCAAGACCCTTACTCATAAAAATGTTTAACTATAGAGACAAAGTGACACTGCTCCGGAAGGCTAGAGAAAGGGGAGAAATACTCTATATAGGGACAAAAATTTCATTTTATCAGGACTTTTCCCCAGACCTTCAAAAGCGTCGAGCGGCCTTTATGCCGATTAAGCGTATGTTACAGCAAAATAAGATGGAATATGCACTGTTGTACCCCGCCCGTATGAGGGGATCTACAACGAATGGTATACATTTCTTTGATTCCCCATTGAGCGTTGAAAGGTGGCTGGAGGACAATAGGAAAACACCACGGAATACTGCGGGACAAGAGACTAGAGACTAGACTAGAAACTAATTAGATCTCCTTTTTGTTGTGTTTTTTTTTTTTGGTTTACTTTTGCTCATTTTGTCTGTTTCTCTGTTTCCCCCTACAGAGTTTGCTGCTTGTTTTATATAGAGTTAATTTCTAAGCACTGGTGTAGAGGGGAGGGAGAGGAAGAGAGAGGGGGAAACAGTAATTAAAACACTAATTGAAGCACTGAGGAGAGAAAGGGGGAAGAGAAATGAAGAAAGAAAAGCATGCACTAATTAGATTAAAATGGGGCTGGTTTGATATATTTATTTAAAATAGTAGACACAAGGATTAATGCACATGAATAGCACTAAAAGGTTGTCAGAGAGGGGGGGAGGGGGTGATTTGGGACTCTTGGAGTAAGGGGTGAAAGAGATGTATGGTAAAGGGGAGAATATAGGGAATGAGTGTAGTGTGGAGGTCAGAGATAAAGCCCCTAGGATAGGCCCAGCTGGGCTAAGAGGGAGGGGGGGAGGCAGGGGGGTGGGGGGTGGAGAGGGTGAGTGGGGGGAGGGAGAAGGGGGAGGTTGGGAAAGGGAGGGAGGGGGAGGTACATCACAAACAAACAGTGGAAGATATCACAAACACAAGTTTTGTTATATATGTTTTTTATGCTCCACCACCGATAGGGGGGAAAAAATGGGGAATTTATATAGAGATGTATCCTATGCTGGTAGGTCTTTGGCGACAGGTGACACCCAGAAGGGCAAATGTGTCTTGACCCACTCTTTTTATTCTTATTTTTGGTTTTATTTAGCACAGTTCCTGGTGTGTTCCTCTCAATGTTTAATGTGAAGAGAAGGGGTATAACATTAATGACATTGAACGTGAGGGGATTGGGGGATAAGGACAAAAGAAATTCAATGTTTAAATATTTTGATAAAATGAAACCCCAGATAATCTGCCTGCAAGAAACGCATATGTGCCCTGACTCTGTCCACCTTCTGTATCTACGGAAATTTCCAACACAGTTTCATTCAATGCACACTTCATATTCGAGGGGAGTTAGTGTAATGGCTTCCACTGACGTCTCCTTTGAGTGTATACAACAGAGGGTGGACAAGGAGGGAAAATTTATTTTCCTGTTTTTCAAACTTAATGGACTAGTATGTATTATCGCCTCAATCTGTATCCCCCCACCGTTCTCAATAACCCCTCTTAGAAGTTTAGCGCAATTTATGGCCCTATATCCGGACGTTCCGGTATTAGCACTGGGAGACTATAATAATACCCTGGATAATTCCCAGGATAGAATGTCCCTGACACCCAGAGTAGTGAGACAGATAGCTGGTAAGACGGCTTTCGCCTCCTTACTTTTGGAACTGGGACTTCATGATGTCTGGCAAGAGCGGCATGAAGAGGACAGATGTTATTCATGCTACTCTGCAACACATGACGGACTTTCCCGTATCGACCTAGGTTTAGGGAATGAGGCACTTATGCAGCGGGTGGTGGACTCGGCCTATGAGCCGCGCCTATTATCCGATCACTCTCCATTTTGGGTACGGCTGGATGTTACTGTAACATCGAATCGCCCATTGTGGAAAGTGAATCCCTTTTGGTTAACCCTGCTCCCGTCCGCAGACAGAACGAGGGGGGCATTGCGGGAATTTGTGCATTTCAATAGGGGATCTGCCAGTGTAGCGGTAGTATGGGATACACTTAAGGCATTCTTAAGGGGATGCCTTATTAGAGAGATTGCGGGAATCAAAACTCGGTCCAGGGAATGGGAGAGTAGGGTACGGGATGAAGTGAAAGAAAGAGAACAGGCCCTAATAGCTGATCCATCTCAATCTAACCATGACGCCTGGAGGGAGGCACAAGCAATGCATAATTTGGTTTTGCTGTCCGCAGCAGAGAAGAGGAGATATTTTCAGCAACAGAGCTATTTTGAAGAGGGGGAAAACACTGGCCGTCTTCTTGCTCTCATAGTCAGAGAGCAGAGGGAATCCACTAATATCTCAGCTTTGAGGGCAGAATCTGGTGAGAAGCAGACCCTTAGTTTGGATATTTTAAATAACTTTCAGCTGTTCTATAAAGATTTATACTCCTCTAAAACTAGCTATACTCCATCTGATTTGGCGTGGTTTTTACAAGCCTGCCCATTTCCACAGTTATCTGAGGCGGACAGGGAAATGTTGAATTTTCCAATTACATTGGCAGAACTGACAGAGGCATTAGAGGGGGCATCACACCATAAATCTCCAGGCCCAGATGGGATACCGGTGGAGGTATATTCCCACTATAGAGAGGACCTTTTATCACCCCTGTTGCAGGCTATAACGGAGGCAGAGGAAGTGGGCAGCTTATCAGATAGCATGCAAGAGGCAATAATAACAGTACTCCCAAAACCAGGAAAAGATAGGCTTCTATTGGACTCCTATCGCCCAATATCTTTACTAAACGTGGATGTCAAGCTTTTTGCTAGAGTCCTGGCTAAGAGGCTATCCCAAGTAATCGGTAAGCAGGTTCATTGTGATCAGTCTGGCTTTATACCCACCCGTTCCACGGCCGATAACATAAGAAGATTATATATGAATCTACAGGTGCCGGTGGATAATCCGGGGGGTAGGGCCATTCTGTCACTGGACGCTGCAAAGGTGTTTGATAGTGTGGAGTGACCCTACCTCTTGGAAATACTGGAGAGATTTGGAGTGGGGAATAAATTTATAGCGTGGGTAAAGGTGCTTTACTCTAAGCCTAGAGCCAGACTGCGTATCAACAATAACCTCTCCTCTCCATTTGAGTTATATAGAGGCACCCGACAGGGATGCCCATTGTTTCCATTACTGTTCGCCCTGGCGGTAGAGCCTCTAGCCATATTGATCCGCAATTCACCAGAGGTGGTAGGGTTCCGCAGGGGGCAGAGGGAAGAAAAGATATCCCTATATGCAGACGATGCGCTTATATATTTAGGCGATACAGCTGCCTCATTGCGAACAGTGACGGAGATAATAGGGGATTTTGGAAGCTTTTCAGGCTTTACCATCAACTGGTCAAAATCAACATTAATGCCCATAGATCAGCTGAAGGAACAGCTACCAGAGGAGGCGGAACAAATAGTTATAGTCAACAGCTTCAAATATTTGGGAGTGATGGTATCCCCAGATTCAACTGAGTATCTTCAGCTAAATCTGGGTCCACTGTTGGTTAGACAGAAAGTGAAATGTAACAGCTGGTGCAAGCTTCCACTATCAGTAATAGGACGGGCAAATTTAATAAAAATGGTATGGGCTCCGCAGCAACTTTATGTCTTCCATAACACACCAATGTGGATTTCAAACAAATGGTTCAAGCAAATCGACACATTGATGAGGGAACTAATATGGAAAAAAAAGGCAGCTAGGATCAGTTTAGCCACATTGCAATATGGAAAGGATAGAGGAGGACTGGCAGTACCCTATTCCAAAATGTATTTTTTGGCCTCACAGCTACAGCAGATGGCAGGGTGGGGGCAGGAAAGAAATGAGGACCCTATATGTAAATTGGTGACCATATCAGACCTCGCATTAAAGGCGGCCTCCCATATGGAGATGGATTTGCCAAGCATGAATGGTTCAGAACCTACGAGCATTCTTCTCAAAAGGGTATGGGGGGAGATCCGGAAAGCGCTGAAAATAACGGGTGTACTCCCCTTTACTCCAATATGGCACAATAAAAGATACCCAGAGGTACAAGAATTGCAAGGTTTTACCCCCTGGAAAGAAAGGGGGATCTGGTTCTTTGCACAACTTTATGAGGGGAGGTGCTAAAGACATATGAACAACTATGTAGGGAATTTCAGTTAAACTGCAGGAGCTTCTATCAATATCTTCAACTTTGCCACGCGTTGCAGGCACAACAAACAACACACCCTCTGACAGTATCAATATCATCTTTGTTGAGAGAAGTCCTTGTAGCAGACACTAGGAAAGGATTGACATAAAAAATTTATAGGGAATTGCTGTCCTCAGTTCAGGACCATGCCTCGTTAAAGTGTCGAAACAAATGGGTGGAAGATATAGGGGAGATAGATGAAAACCAGTGGGAAATGGCACTTGAATCTATTCCAGCGGTATCGGTATCCGCATCTCATAGATTGTCACAATTATTTATTTTGCATAGGGCTTATAGAACACCAGTGCAGCTATATAAATGGGGAGGAAGAGACTCCCCTCTGTGCCCTAAATGTAGAATATATAAGGGGGACTTTATACACCTAATTTGGAGGTGTCCAAAACTTCACGGGTATTGGGAAGAAGTCTCCCAGTGTATTACTAGACTAGCGCAAGTTCCTATCCCCCTAAACCCGGTAGTGTACCTGCTTGGAGCCATAGATGCAGAAATGTTCCCAAGAGGAATGTACTACATGCTAACTAGATTGATGTACCTAGCCAGAAAACGTATTGCAAAATACTGGATGGCACCAGTGGTACCCACAGGGAAGCAGTGGATCTCTTATGTAAATTCTCTACTTCCTAGAGAGCGATTGACGTATAGTCGTAGGAGAGAAAAGGGTAAATTTGACACTGGCAATCATGGTTGGGGGACACGGATTTAGCACCACATCAACTGGTAGTGGAAAGACTTCAGATGTAGAGCCATGGGGGAGGTGTAGGAGAGGGAAGGGCAGAGAGGAGAGGAAAAGAATGGCCTGAAGGAGTAAAGGTTGAATATTTATATAGGAGGGAGCATCGGTGGGGGAAGAAAGGGAAAAACGAATGCGGTAAATAAATATTAGGAGACACAGGTGATGGATGTAGCCATGAGATTAGGGGGGGGGGAGGGAGGGAAAAGGGAAAAGAAGATAGAGTGATATGATATAGAAGTAAATGCACAAGAATGACATAGAATAGTGCATGAGTGCAGGAATAGGCATGTATATACTATGTGTAATGTTTTATTGAACAAAATGCACGAATGATATGTATAATGAGAATAATTTTCTAAAATAAAAAAAATTTTTGATTGAAAAAGAAAAAAAGAAAAAAAACCCCCAAAAAACAAAAAAAAAGTAAGTGAGGGTGAATGTATAATTTAAACCTCATTGATTCCCAACGCCCAATACTCCGAACCACCTTATCATCCAATCCCCACCGGACCGCCTCTGTGGCTGCTCCAATGCGGAACGAGTGAGAAGATTAATTCTCTGCATTCAATCCTGCTGCCACCAAAAATTTTCTGAACACCGCCTGAAATTGAAAACGTGACACGGCCGTCCCATCCTCATGTTGGAAGAAAACCCCCCCATCCTTGGGGCTTGATTTGGCAAAATCCCCCCAACCAGACATAAAGGAGAACCCGGGACTGTCCTCAACTCCACCCACGCCCCCTTGCCCAATTGATCCGTCTTGGACCTCCTCAGAAACACCCCCAACATATCCCCCTGCACCCAAACATCCTGAACATCCAAACCTCCGTCCCCCTTTTTGTTCCTACTCACCATCACACCCACCCGAAAAGCTCAGAAAAAGGCCAATACAAGAATGTCCCGAAACAATACCCTCTCAAACTGTGAAAAGCAAACATATCCCAACTGTTCCACCACGTCCCCCAAAACCTTAAAAGAAACTGGGCGTCTCATGTCGGCTGCCGATCGACCAGCGCGATATCCACGCATAGCACGCCGAACCATGAAAGCCTTCGTAGCATCCCTTTGACCTGCCAACTGGAACATAAACGCCAGCCCAGCCAACTTTCGAGACATATATGAAGCCGACACTCCGCTCTCAAAATTCCTGCCTATAAAGTAAAGCAGCAAATGGACTCTACCCTCATCGTGAGAGCATTCCCCTACTTCCCGCACCAAGGCCCCCCATTCCAGCCAAACCTTACTGTACGCTGTCCAAGTAGCTGCAGAAACCAATCTACGGATCAAAAGCTGGGCAGTGGCAATACGATGCTCCATAACCTCTCGGGGCAAGGAATCCCGTGTACATCTGCTTCTGGTGCCAGTTGACGAGACCTGTCCCACTGGAAACGAGACAACGCATCAGCCACTGAATTATCAATCCCCGGAACGTGAACTGCAGTCACAAAACAGTTGATACACAAACAATTCAAAACCAGATGCCGCAGTAAGCGCACAACAGAGGGGGAAGACGCAGTGTTATTATTAATGGCCTGTACAACCCCCAGATTATCACAGTGAAAACGCACGGGGCAATTCCTAAAGTCCTCACCCCATAGCTCCACAGCTAGCATTATGGGGAATAATTCCAACGCCGCCAAATTACGTACCAAACCAGACTCCTTCCATTCCCCGGCGCTCCACTTTCCCTGGTAAAAGGCCCCAAAACCGCCGGAGCCGGCCGCATCAGTGAACAGTTCCATATCAAAGTTCGAAACCACCCGCCCTAACCACAGAGAGTGGCCATTATATGTTGCCAAAAAAGAGTCCCACACTTTCAGATATTCCTTGTGATCCAGCCCCAATCGAATATAATGATGCGGAGCCCGAACTCCGGCCGTTGCCGCCGCCAGATGCCTGCAGAAAACACGCCCCATAGGCATGACACGGCAGGCAAAATTTAATTTGCCCAGCAGAGATTGCAGAGCTCGAAGCTGGATCTTCTTCACCCGTAAGCCTCAGCCACCTCCTGCCTCAAACCGTCCAATTTGTCCAAAGGCAAACGACATTCCATAGCCACTATCTATAGCCCCAAAAACACAAAACAGTAGCCAGACCTTCCGTGTTGTCAGCGGCCAACGGAACCCCAAAAACTTCAAAAAGTTGCTGAACTGTAGTCAACAGAGACGCACACACCAGGCTCTCCGCGGGCCCTATACATAAAAAATCATCCAAGTAATGGATGACGGATGACAAGCCTGAAACATCCCGTACTGCCCATTCCAGAAAGGAATTAAAGTGCTCGAATAAGGAACAAGAAATAGCGCACCCCATGGGCAAAGATCTGTCAATGAAAAAAAATGAAAAAAACGTACCCTGCCAGCGACATCCCAACAAATGGCAGCCATCAGGATGAACCGGCAAGAGGCGAAAAGCAGCCTCTATATCCGTTTTCCGTGCAAAGGCCAGGGTCAATGGAATCATTAACCGATCCCCCACACGGGTGGGACAAATGGTGAATGAGCCGAAACTTGTTTGGCTCCTTCTTAGGAACCACACCCAAAGGGGATATAACCGAATCGGGTATTGGTGGCATCTCAAACGGGCCAGCCATGCGACCCAACGAAACTTCCTTGAACAACTTTTCAGTAACAACGCCAGGATGCTCCCTAGCCGACCTCAATTTATCCACCATAGGCGGAACTACCTGAAGTCAACTATTCAACTTGAAACCCTCAGTAAACCCCAACTCTAATAACCTGGCTGCTGCCCGATTAGGGTGCCGCCTTAGAAAAGGGGCCATCCTTTTTACCATCACCGGTGTCTTCCCTTTTTCCAGAATCCCACCCTTTTCTGCGACCCTGCTTAAAGCACCGAGACTGTGAGTGCGAACCCCCGCATGTGGAACACTCATGCCGGAATCAACATTTTGCCCCGAATTTGCAGGTACCAGCGTTAAATTGCCAGCAGAAACCCATGCGACTACCGGCCGGTTGCCCGGCAAAGGCCGAACCCCCGGCCCCACCCTGAAAGGGAGGCAAAGAACTTCTTGGAGAGGACATTAGCTTCATCCAAAGACTAATGTCCTTATGGTCCCACCGTAAAGCAGGGCAGACCGCCTTTCTCTGCCGGAACTGCTCATCATAGCGCAACCAGGCAGTCCCCCCATACACCCTTTGCGCCTCCCCAATGGAATCAAGGTAGCAAAAAAGCGCCAAGCAGTTTTTGGGCGCCTTTTCCCCAATAACGCTCGCTAAAATCACAAACGCCTGCAACCAATTTGCAAACGTGCGCGGGATTAACCTGTAGCGCTGCTTCTCCTCCTCTTCTTTCTTGCTCTCGTCCGGCTTAACTTTGTCAAAGTTAAACTTCTCCAAGGGCAACAAAGAGAAAATTTCAGCGTACTCCCCCTTCCAAATGCGCTCCTTCACCTCCGCCTTCAAATGAGTGTCCAAAGGCCCCTCAAAACAGACATAGACTTCGCATTTGGCAGAATCTGCCAAACGCACCCCGTCTACTCCCACCGCCCCTTTGCCAACAGCCGCGGCATCCCCAACCACCGCCGTTGTACCAGCCACTACCGTCGACGACGCAGGCGGGGCCACAGGATTATCCACCCCTACCACCCCAATAACCGGGCCCCCAACTGGCCCCGCAACCCCAGCCGATACAGCCGGGTTAGGCACCACCCGCACAGAGTCCTGGGCTGCGGAAGTGTGGGCTGCAGCCCACGCCGCCACCGGGGAAGCGTCCGCCACCGGCCGTGTACCAACCTCACAGCGCGCCAACACCTCCCGCAAGCCAGCCAACAATCTTTGCACCACCCAACTTCTTGTGCCCCCTCTACCCCAAGAGACAGGGAACCAGCACCGTGACCCACCCCACCTGAGTCATCCCCTTGTCCCACTGACACCCCTGCACCTCTAACCCCGCTCACAGACACCCCCTTGCCAACGGCAGAAGAAGAAAACGACAAGACAGAAGGGTTCTCACCTGGCTGCCGCTGCCTCACTGGACATCCAGCCGTAATTCCAGTTCCACGTGCCGCCTCCGGTAGCTCGCCTTCCTCCTGATTGTCCAGCTCACCCTCCGACAGACTGTCTTGGGTACTCCCGGCCTCCCTCTGATCCACATTAGTAGGCCACAAATCAGGATTCCCCGCAGCAGCTGAGCGCCCAACAGTGATGTCATCACTGTGCGCCGTACCGGGACGTATCTCCCGCTCCACATGGCTACCATGCTGAGCCCTGGGCCGGGCAGGGGAAGCCCACCTGGCCGTTGATCTGGACCGCACACCGTCCAAGTCCCCACGATGGCGCTGGGCACTCGCCGCCCCTCTTCTCCTTCCCCTCCCGTCCGTTCCAGGCACATAGCCGGCACCCGCAGAGGCATCTCTCCCTCACCGAACCGCCCTCCGGTCGGGCGGGGAGCCCTCCGAGAAGGCTGCCATGCGTCTCGTGTCCGCAGCAGGGGGGGTGTTACCAGGCTCAGCCGATTGGCTCCCACCCTGAGTCCGCCATGAGCGGGGATTCTTCTCCACACCCGCACAAGCCACAGCAGGCTTGCGCTTGGCCGGTGGAGTCAGAGGATCTTGCGCTGGGCTTCCAATATGGTCCCGGACGCCAGACAACACAGGGCTAAAACACTCAGGAGGCCTGGACCTCCTAGCATGTGTTCGACCCTGAGAAGGGGGGCTAGTGGGCGCATCAGAGGGGGCCTGGCTGGGGCCCTGTAGTAAGCTAGAGACCGTGGCCTGCAGCCAGCCAGTGCCTCTGGCTGCCGCCTCCTCCCGAAGTTGGCACAATAGTGCCTCCACGTCCCCCATGATGTTGCCGACTGGAGACCGTGTAAATCTTCTGTCCGGCACGGTCCTATCTCCAACTGACCACCGCTCCTAACTCCACCCACAACTTATATCTACACTCCACCCACTGTCCTACCTCCTAATTACCATTGATTACATTACCTCCACTTACTGCCTCCGCCTCACTGCCCCACCCAAGTCATGTTGGCCCTCCTCCCAGTGATACTTTAGCTCCAGATCATTACTTTCCTCTGACTTGTGTCAATCTGTAGTCTGTGTCTCCACCATCTCCACCCCATACCCTATCTTCTCTTTATCTGTGGCAATTTAGGAACTGTGCTAAGTGTACTGTCTGCCCTCATATTGAAAAGCACTGAGCAGACTGTTGGCGCTATATAAATCCTTTATAAAAATAATAATAATAATAATCATAATAATGTTCCGTTATACTGACTGGATGTCATATGACGTCTTTCAGGATAACAAGCCGCGGCGATCGGTGATGTGTCACTCTGACACACCGCATCTCCGATCGTGGTAAGGTGCCTCTGACGGAGGCTCTTTATCACGTGATCAGCTGTGATCAATCACAGCTGATCACAGCGTGAACCAGGAAGTGACGGTAATCGGTTTTTCCTCGGTTTGCGCTGACAGGGAAAGCTGATCGTCGCCTCTCCTGTCAGAGGGGCGTGTGCACTGATAATCAGCAGAATGATATCAGTGCAGCCCCCATCAGAGGTGCTTACCACAGCTGCAAATCAGTGCCCATCAGCTGCCAGTCAGTGCCCACCCAAATCGCCAATCAGTGCCCATAAAGGTGCCAATCGGTGCCCCATCAGTAATGCCTGTCAGTGCCCTTCAGATGCCCATCAGTAATTCCTGTCAGTACCTCCTCATCAGTGCTGCCTATCAGTGCCACCTATCAGTGCCCATCAGTGCAGCCTATCAGTGCCCATCAGTGCTGCATATCAATGATAAAAATAAAATAAATAAAATTGTCCTGGGCAGGAAGGGGAGAAAGTGCCCTGTATTGAAGTGGTTAAATTGAAGCAATCCTGAAAACTGCAGCCTGAGGGCTTTTCTACAGCCAGACACATCCTCAGCACAGGGTCTACACAGCAATTCTTGCTCTCTATGCTAGTTCCTGGTACTCTATGCCCTATTACAGGCATTTTTTCTGCTTTATTCTGGATATACTAAACTCCTGTAACCAGATCTCTCTGCTGCGGGAGCCCTTAAAACAACCAAAATACAGCCAGCAGTCTGCTACAATGACATAAACAAGAAAGATAATCAAATTCATTAATTAAACACATAATATTTGGACAAAATATTTAATCAAAATAGCAAAAATTTGTTCAGAATGACCATATATATATATTAAATGGGTAAAATAATTCTGTATATTGGTGCCATGGCCATAGTTTTGTCTCTTGTAGCTTTGAAAATTTTTTGTAAGCTTTGGCAAGTATTCTCAGTCAAATAATCATCTAGTGTAGCATAACTGCTGTCAAAATGACACCTTTCTGATTTTCTTCTTTCTTTTGTGTTTGTAACAACTGAGTGTAAATCACTTTCTCGAAAACGTATCCACTCCATTCTGCTTTTATGCCAGCTGCTCTTGACAGTGTGTTTGCAATATCCAAATTTCCATGTTTAAATGTTACAGTCAGTTAAATTTCTATAACGTTAACAAAAATCTATGTAGTCTTGCAGGAGTTTGATCAATTGATATTGAGAAATTGACTTACACTGGTTTGGACAGGTGACCTTTTTTTCAGTAGTGTTCTCAACAATGTTTCACAAGGTATATATTATTTTGAGCCCTTATTATGGATGCAATTCAAGTTCAGGTTGAGGTAGATTTCAACCCAAAATTTGTATGTCCACTGTTCAGAAAAGCTATGGAATTTGTTTTCCCCTGCACCAAAACCCAATTACATATAATACATTTTATGACCTGTGAACCTTTGGTCAGATGGCATAGTATGGACAATAATTGGGGTTTGTAGATGTGCCAGCCCCCTCCCTAATAAAAGTTAGTTTTTCCTGATGATTTGGAGTGATTTGCAGGGTTGTGGGCTACTACATTGAGTGGAGTGTCCTCTCTTTATTTACTTTGCTGTACAGCATGGGTGCTCAACCTTTGGCTCTTCAGCTTTTGTGGAACTACAGGTCCCATGAGGCATTGCAAGGCTGACAGTTATCCCAGAAACTCCCAAAGGCAGAAGCATGATGGGGACTTGTAGTTCCACAACAGCTGGGGGGCCACAGGTTGAGCACCCATGCTGTACAGTGTTCTAGTACTTTGAATTGTGATGAACAGACCTTAGGTCCCATGACCTAGAACCTAGAACCTAAGATGACAGTGAACAGACTCAAAAGTCATTTTTAGGGCAATCTTTTTGTGTGTCAGTAACATATTCTGTCTTAGCTGCTGTCCCCTCCCCTCCTTTTTTTTACCTTGTTTCTTTCTTGTCTTTTTTTAAAGTTTTTGCTAGGAAAACATAAAATAAAAGGGTTTTGGGTTAAAGAGGTTGGTGTCTGGAATTGTATTTACAATATTTTATTTGTAATTTAATTTCTATGTTATTTTGATAGGGTATTTATAGACACATTCAAAGCTGCCCTCTGTTAACAGCATATTGCTGCATACAACTGTGATTCAATTTATTTACTGCACAAAATTACAACATTGCGAGGGGCACAAAAGCACCACATTCTCAATCTCTCCTATTGCCATAGCTGGTAATAATGTTTGGAAATCACTTGTTTTTATCATGTGTTGGTGGCTCAAAGAGAGAGACAGATGTTCTTTACATGTAGCTAGTAGTGGGGGAAGTTCTGCATCTGCAGGCTAATCGGTTATCAGGCCACAACTTCGAGAGACTGGGCATGTCTGTCTTTTTTTTCTGACCGTGAGTGTGCTATATGGGAGGGAAGAGTAGGTGAAGTGGCAGAGAAATTAAAGGAGGAAACGGAAGGAATGCACAACTTCAGCAAGGCAGGATGTCATCCAGGAAAAGTTTGCAGTGTATTCTGGTGCTTTTACGGCTTGTGAAAGTACCACACATAATATCTGCACAGCTGTTCTGCTGCTGAGCGATTACTGCAAGCCAAATTGTGCTGTTTGTCCCCCATGTTTTTTGGGCTTTTGTCAGTGCTCTGTCAATTAATATTATTTGTGGCTATTTCCGCTTTGAAATAGTGTATTCTAACTGTGATTTCTTCATTAAAACCTGTCCCGTTGCTCCTCATTAAACTTTGGCCTAATAAAATTGCTTACATACTGCGCATGGAGTCAATAAAATATTTTGCTTACTGTTTTTGGTGAAACTATACTTTCTAGTGTTATTATTTTGATTAAAAGCTACCCCATTTTCTTATCTGTTCAAAATGCAGTATGTACAATATTACTTTGTTGCAACAGTGAAAAATAAACTCTTTATAATAATATCCTACCCTGTCTGCCTTTAGGCGATCCTTGAAAACTCATTTATTCAGGGAAGCCTACCCCACCCCCAGCTAAGAACTGTACTTGAGTCACCTCCATCAGATCACACCCTGCAGCTATTACCTTTTGTACCACCTTCACCTCCCTTAAGATTGTAAGCTCCATGAGCAGGGCCCTCCTATTCCTTCTGTATTGAACTGTATTGTAATGGTACTGTCCACCTTTTTTTTGTAAAGCGCTGCGTAAACTGTTGCCGCTATATAAATACTGTATAATAATAATAATAATAATAATATTGGGTTTTGTCTTTAAAAGTTGCATGACAAAAGTATTTTCCTGAATGAGGCTTCCCCTGAAGGTCTTAAAAATATGTCTATGCAGTGTGTATCATATTCCTTCCAACTTGTTTTAAAAAACATAAACTTTACATTTTTGGGAACTGTTCACAGCTAAATGGGGATGCAGTTTAGCCAAACATGTTTTAAAGAGATTATGACATACTGCTGCTATTGCAGTCTGCAAAATATAATTTTACATTTATGTAAAAAAAAGTGTAGTTTTCTCCCTTGGGACTTTAACAACAAAAACTGAAATGTGGTATAAAACAATGCATGTTTTGTTTGTACAATCAATGATTAAAAGTGAAAAATCTTTACATAAAAAGCAACTTTTCAGACATCATGATACATCCTCCCAACAGGGGGTGACACTGTGTTATCACAATACCCATAAACCAGGGGTCAGCAACCTTTTTCCACTTAAAGGGGTTGTAAAGGTAATTTTTTTTTTTATTTAAAATAACAAACATATCATACTTACCTTCACTGTGCAGCTCGTTCTGCACAGAGTGGCCCCGAACCTGGTCTTCTGGGGTCCCTCGGCGGCTGTTTCAGCTCCTCCCCGCAAGCATTTACCACCTTAATGCGAGCTCCCTCGCATGGTGGTGAGTGCTTGCGGGCGCGCTCCCGTGATACAGCCGGCGGCTATAGCCGCTCGCTGTATCACTCGGCCCAGCCCCCCGGCGCGCCGCGTCATCGGATGTGATTGACAGCAGCGCGAGCCAATGGCTGCGCTGCTTTCAATCCATCCACTGCAGCCAATCAGCGACCAGGCTGAGCTGCAATGAGGACGAGCAGCGAAGATTCGAGGCGTCAGGTAAGTAAAACGGGGGGGCTGGGGGCGGCGGTACTGTCAAAAGTTTTTTTTGACAGTGAACAGACTCAAAAGGGCAATCTTTTTGTGTGTTAGTAACACCTTCTGTCTTAGCTGCTGTCCCCTCCCCTCCTTTTAAATTATAGAAGTACCATGTACTATATACTATGTTTACCATGTTACTTCTATTTGAAGCAGAAAAATATAGCCTTTGTAATACTTTATATTTTTTCTTTGGTCCTATTTGGGGCCATAGTATAGGCAAAGAGGCCTTCAAGAAACTGTAGAAATACTATGCATGATCTCTGTAGCATATTTGTTCTAATTAATCTGAAATTAAATCACAAAAATATCAACTTTCATTTTTTTTTACCTGCAAAGCTAAATAAGGCCAATAAGCCTTAGCAAATAAGGCTTACCAGAAATGGTAGAAATAATAATGATGTAGTTGTAGTATTCACAACATTTGTTCCTTTTTGTAGTGTAAAAATACACGCTTGTGTATATTTGGCCTTAAAGTGTTACTAAACCCACAACAGTGAAATCCGTCTGCATATACAGTAAAGAATGCTTGTTATACTCACTGTGGAACTTAAGGGGTTAATCATCTGCATTGTGTAAAAAGGCTGTTTGATCCTGTATGCACAGATCATTCTCTTCTTCCATTGAGTCCAGAACATGTCTGGATAATAGAGAGCCTTTGGAGCCAGGCTGCACTTGCTCAGTTTGGTGTGTGTGTCGCTAGCAAGTTTTTTTTTTTTTTGCTTGGGAGAGTGCATGTGATCAGCAAAGGGCCAGTCATCACTGTCCAGACAGAGGGTCAGGGGTCCTGGATCCTGATAGGACAGCTCAGTATAGTATGAAAACTCCTCCTACAAGCTTTATCAGGAACTGATAAAAATCACAAGACTGCTACATACTGCTGATGAGAAAAGGTGTTTAGCAGTTTATATTAGAATAAATAATTGCATTTCCATGTTCTGTGTACTGTGGAAGACCAGATATAGTGAATGCAGGGTAATAGGTTTAGTAACACTTTAATAGCTGCATGTGTTGTGTCTGTTTTAACACACAGCCTTCTCCAACTGCTGAAATGCTGTCTATGTAGTCTGTACAATATTTCTTCTGTGAAATACAGTATATGCACATCCTACTTCAACTGCTTTAATGCTGACTATGGAGTCTATACAATTTTTCTGGCCTTTGTCTCATAAGGAAGGCACTAACTTTGAGGACTTCCTTTCACATCCTGCTTGGTCTTCAGGACATGGAGTGAAATGTATTCTAAGATGGGGGCATGAACAGCAAATAAAAATTCAGTCTCTCCCACACTTAAAACAGCCGCTCGGCTGATTCTTGAGGGCAGGAGGGCATTTTAAAACATCTTCCAGCTCTCGCTGCTCATGCCCCCCCCCATTAGGTTGAAGATGGTTCTGTACCATGTGATAACTGTGACCAATCGCAGCGATCATTTTTGTAAACAAAGGCTGCATCACAGTGACTAGGGCAGTACAGTGTCATTGTGACTATGGCTAGTAATCATAGACACTAACTCCTCGGAGGACACTATATGCCAGTGCAGTTAGCCAGTGTCCCCGGTCACTGCCACACCAGTACGCTATGTCACCATACCAGTGCAGCCAATCACAGTGTCCCTGATCACTGCCACATTAGACACAATGTCACCAGGTAGGCGTATCCTGAAACAGTATTCCTGATCGCTGATTCATCAAACTATGGCAGCCAGCAACAGTGTTGCTGATTGGTCCCATACCTGTCCCAGTGTAAGCCATCAACAGTGTTCCTGATTGCTGTCACACCAATCCCAGTGTCACAAGACCAGTGTAAGCCAGCAACGGTGTTCCTGATCTCCTCAACACCAGTCCCAGTGTCACCAGATCAGTGCAGCCAGAAACAGTGTTCCTGATCACTGCCTCACTAGCCCCAGTGTCACCAGACCAGTGCAGCCAGCAAAAGTCTTCCTGATCACGCCTACATCCGTCCCATTGTCACCAGGCCTTTGTAACCTAGGAACAGTGTTCCTGATCGTTGCAACACCAGCAGCCAGAAAAAGTGTTTCTAATCACTGCCACATCAGTGCCAGCATAGTTGCCAACATTTTAAAAAAAATTATAGGGACACTTTTTTGGCTGTAGGCAAAGTCTTATTATAATTAGGGGGCAGGGCATGTGTTTGTAGGAGTGACATAGCAAAAAAGAAAAATGCGCGCTGAAAAATGGGTGTGGTTTAAGTGAAATAGTGGGCGTGGCTTATATGGATGTGGTTAGAGTCTGAGATGAATGAGAGATGGAGAAAGAAAGGGGAAAAGAGGGAGGGAGGGAGAGAGAAAGAAGGAAAGAAGGAAGGAGAGGGAAGGAAAGAGGGATGGAGGGACAGCAGGCCCAGATCCTACACCACAATTGAAATGTGTATTCCAGAGTTTAACAAATCAGCAGATAAAGATACTCCAAATACCTGGTGTTAGCGCTTCAATCATCCCAGCACCATGGTTGTTGTGGTGTCAGGATGATTGAAGCTCATTATTATTATCATTACATTGTAATATAGAATGAAATCATTCAACTCAGCATAATCCAGAATCAGTGGGACCCCTGAGCATGTCACCTGCCACATCACCTACCACCAGATGCCATCAGGTGCCCCCAGCAGAGTCCGTCCTTGCATCAGGTGCCCCCAGCTGATTCTGTCCTTACATCAGGTGTCCCCAGCAGAGTGCCTCTTACATCAGGTGTCCCCAGCGGTCAGTGTCCCCAGAGGAGTGCCTCTTACAACAGGTGTCCCCAGCAGAGTGCCTCTTAAATCTGTGCCCCCAGCGGAGTGCCTCTTAAATCTGTGCCCCCAGCGGAGTGCCTCTTAAATCAATGCCCCCAGCAGAGTGCCTCTTAAATCAGTGCCCCCAGCGGAGTGTTGGCTGCAGATGGAGTGTTGGCTGTAGTCTATACATCTCCTCTCGTTCCTCGTGTTCAGTGGAGAGGGGAGGGGCCGATCCGTGCAGCTAACCCCGGCTGGAGAATTGTGAAGAGAGAAGCCGATTCATTGGCTGCAAGGATCTGCCCCTCCCCTCTCCACCAAACACGAGGAATGAGAGGAGATGTAGCTGAACACAAGGGGAAAGCTCTCATGATGGTGACGGCGGCTATTTTGTTGGAGCCAGGAGCCAGAACTGCTGCAGAGTCAAATGTTTTTCCATGGACAAAAGGCAAAATCCGGAATCGGGACGGCCTCCGATCGGGACGAGGGTCCCAAAATTGGGATTGTCCCAGGAAAATCGGGACTGTTGGCAACTATGTGCCAGATTAGCCATCAACACTGTTTCTGATCACTGCCACACAAGTTCCAATGTCACCAGACCACTGTAAGCAAGCAACAGTGCTCCTGAGCACCACCACACCAGTCCTAGTGTCTCCAGACCAGACCAGTGTAAGCCATAAACAGTGTTGCTGATCACCACCGCACCAGTGCTCCTGTAGCCAGCGACCAGGGCCGGATTAACATAGTGACTATTGGAGCTGCAGCACCAGACCCCTTCCATAAAATAGGCCCTGGCTGGCCAGATTCCTTGTCACTGTTATTTTTTCTGTCACTTGTAAACACAGAAGCCTGGCTTCTGTGCTACAAGTGATGGCACGCTATTCAGTGGCATCAGGAGGGAGGGCGCAAGCACCGCCATTTTACAGAGCGGCCGGGGATTTCCATATTCCACTTACCCGGTGTGGCCGAGCGACACGCAAGGTCCCGCCTCCCGGAACGGCTGAGCCATCCATCATAGAAGCCTCCCCGGAGGAGGACCTCGTGTGTCACTCGTGTGTTACACAGAGCGGGCCGCAACAGCCAGCTGAGCCAGGTAAGGCTGATGGGATGGGGCCGGGCACTGATGATGAGGCTGCATTGATGGACATTGATGGCTCGGCACTGATGAGGCTGCATTGGTGGGCACTGATGGCTGAGCATTGATGAGGCTGTATTGATGGGTACTGATGGCTGGGCACTGATGAGGCTGCATTATTGGGCACTGATGAGGCTGTACTGATGAGCACTGATGGCTGGGCACTGTTGAGGCTGCATTAATGGGCACTGATGGCTGGGCACTGTTAAGGCTGCATTAATGGGCACTGATGAGGCTGTACTGATGAGCACTGATGAGGCTGCATTGATAGGCACTGATGGCTGGGCACTGATGAGGCTGTATTGATGGGCACTGATAGCTGGGTACTGATGAGGCTGCATTGATGGGGAACTGGTGAGGCTGCATTGATGGGCACTGATGATGATGCTGCATTGATGGGCATTGATGACTGTAGGCTGCATTGATGGGCACTGGTAGGCTGAGCTGATGGGCACTAATCGGGCTGCATTGATGGGCGGCACAGGTAAGGCTACACTGATGGCTGGGCACTGATGATATGTGTATCACGCTGTCCTGAACTCAGTGCTCTGTGTATTACGCTCTCCTGAACCCAGCGCTCTGTTTATTACGCTCTCCTGAACCCAGCGCTCTGTGTTACGCTCTTCTGAACCCAGCGCTCTGTGTATTACGGTCTCCTGAACCCAGCGCTCTTTGTATTACGGTCTCCTGAACCCAGCGCTCTGTGTATTACAGTCTCCTGAACCCAGCGCTCTGTGTATTATGGTCTCCTGAACCCAGCGCTCTGTGTATTACGGTCTCCTTAACCCATCGCTCTGTGTATTATGCTCTCCTGAACTCAGCGCTCTGTGTATTACGCTATCCTGAACCTGGCGCTCTGTGTATTATGGTCTCCTGAACCCAGCGCTCTGTGTATTACGCTCTCCTGAACCCAGCGCTCTGTGTATTACGCTTTCCAGAACCCAGCGCTCTGTGTATTACACTCTCCTGAATCCAGCACTCCGTGTATTGCGCTCTTCTGAACCCTAAGCTTTGTGTGTTACGTTCTCCTGAATCCAGCGCTCTGTGTATTGCGCTCTCCTAAACCTAGCACTCTGTATTATGCTCTCCTGAACCCAGCGCTCTGTGTATTACACTCTCCTGAACTCAGTGCTCTATGCATTGCGCTCTCCTGAACCCAGCGCTCTGTGTATTACGCTCTCCTGAACCCAGCGCTCTATGTATTGCGCTCTCCTGAACCCAGAGCTCTGTGTATTGCGCTCTCCTGAACCTAGAACTCTGTATTACGCTCTTGTGAACCCAGAGCTTTGTGTATTACTCTCTCCTGAATCCAGCACTCTGTATTACGCTCTCCTGAACTCAGAGCTCTGTGTTTTACGCTCTCCTGAACCCTGTGTTATGAATTCCTGGTTTTATTGAAATGTTCCTTTAAGACCCTCCCACTGTACAATTTGGCCACACCCACCCAATGACGTGGTGTTCTCCCCCACAGAAAGGGGGAGGGAGGGGAGTTCCTGCACCTATTCTCTGAAAAGAAAAGCCCGGCGTCCAGTCGCCTATATGGAACAGGCTGCACACGGAAAGCAATGGTTCGTCAGGGAGAGATCTCCCCTGCCCTGACCAGTCCTGCATTCCGCATGCGCCACCTGGGCTGGGTGGCAGGATTAATAATGGGCACTATGGGCAGTCCTAATGGGAGCCAGGTATTCAGCTTCTGTAGTGTTATGATAGGTCGGCACAGCTGCACCCTTCAACCTCACCTCAGGGCATTCCACACACGCCGATGCAGTGCTCTTATGGAAGCCTGGGACTTCCATAGCATTGGGCCTATACCACTGCACCAGTTCACTTTCACCTCAGGGCGCACGCTGATGCACCGCCCTTAAGGCCTACCAAAATCCTCAGCACCAGGCCCATAATGCTCTTAATCCGGCCCTGCCAGCGACAGTGTTCCTGATAGCTGCCACACCAGTCCCAGTGTCACCAGACCAGTTTAGGCCAGCAACAATGCTCCTGATCATTGCCACACAGGTCTGAGTGTTACCAGACCAGTGTAATTTAATGACAGTGTTCCTGATTGCTGCCAAACCTGTGCCAGAGTTACCAACCCAGTGCAGCCATCAATAGTGTTCGTGATCACCACTACACACGTGTGTCTATCAACAGAGCCAGTGCAGACATCAACAATGTCCCTAATTACTGCCACATCAGTACAGTATCACCAGTGCCAAAGCAGCCAGCAACAGTGTTCCTGATCATTGCCACGCCAATACAGTGTTGCCTCTGCCTGCTGTCTGAACTGATTCTTTGCTTGTTTGCTGATCATGTCTCTGCCTGCCACCTGAACTGACCCACCTGCACTGACTGTTTCTGCAAGGCATCATTCCCTGCAGATAACTGCATTCCTGAAACCACAAGAAATTTTTTTTTTACACTTTGTTATGTCTTCTCTACCCTTGGCACAGCCATGTATCAGTATTCTAGGGGGTTTATAGAAACTGGGACTGCTATAGGTGATGCTATACTTAGCGATTCTCCCTGACCACTCATAAAAAGGTGAGCATTGCAGTACAGTCTTTTTAATACAATGTTGGTTGATTTTTGTGAAACACAAGGTACAATGTCCATAATTATTCCAAACATGGAAACATGCTCAGAAGCAGTAGCAGAATGTGTTTTGGGATGAAACTCTAAGACCCCTTTCACACCGGGGCGCTTTGCAGGCGCTACAGCACTAAAAATAGCGCCTGCAAAGCGCACTGAAAGAGCCGCTGCTGTGTCTCCAATGTGAAAGCCCCGAGAATTTTCATACTGGAGCGGAGCGCTGGCAGGATGGAAAGGCCCCTTTCACACTGGGGCGGGGGTGGCGTTGGCGGTAAAACGTCGCTATTTTTAGCATCGCTTTACCGTCGTTTTAGCAGCAGTATTTGGCCGCTAGCAGGGGGTTTTAACCCCCTGCTAGCGGCCGAGAAAGGGTTAAAACCACCGCAAAGCGCCGCTGCAGCAGTGCTATACCGGCGATTTCAATGGGCAGGAGCGGTGAAGGAGCGGTGTATACACCGCTCCAAAGATGCTGCTAGCAGGACTTTTTTTACCGTTCTACCAGTGCACCACTCCAGTGTGAAAGTCCTCGGGGCTTTCACATTGGAGACACAGCAGCGGCTCTTTCAGGGTGCTTTGCAGGTGCTATTTTTAGTGCTGTAGCACCTGCAAAGTGCCCCACTGTGAAAGGGGTCTTAAAAAAGTCCTGCTAGTAGCATTTTTGGAGCGGTGAAGGAGCGGTGTATACACTGCTCCTTCACCGCTCCTGCCCATTGAAATCAATGGGGCAGCGCGGCTATACCGCCGGCATAGCGCTGCTGCAGCAGCGCTTTGAGGTGGTTTTAACCCTTCCTCAGCCGCTAGCAGGGGGGAAAAAAACGCCTCGCTAGCGGCTGAATACCGCCGCTAAAACGACAGTAAAGTGGCGCTAAAAATGGCGCCTTTTTACCGCCCGACGTCGCCCCCACCCCAGTGTGAAAGGGGCCTAAAAATATGCCCATCCTGTGTTAGAAAGATTTAAATAAATTGACTTTGTGTAAAAAATACACTTTCATTTTCTTTCCATATTTTCCAAAAACTTGTGGCAAAAATCTTCAAAAGACTTGCCATATCTTAACCACTTGACGACCAGGCCTTTCTCTGACACTTGTTTACAAGTTTAAATCAGTATTTTTTGCTATAAAATTTCTCAGAACCCCCAAACATTATATATTTTTTTTTATCAGAGACCCTAGAGAATGAAATGGTGGTCCTTGCAATTTTTTTATGCCACGCGGTTTTTGCGCAACGGTTTTTCAAATGCAATTTTCAGGAGAAAATACACTTTAATTAATAAAACATAAAAAATATCGCAATTGTTTTGTATTATATCAAAGATGGTGTTACGCCAAGTAAATAAATACCTAACATGTCATGCTTTAAAATGCGCTTGTGGAATGGTGCCAAACTATGGTACTTAAAAATCTCCAAAGCAAAACAAAATTTCTACAGGTTAGCAGTTTAGAGTCACAGAGGATGTGTAGTGCTAGTTTTATTGCTCTCGCTCTGACGTTTGTGACGATACCTCACATGTGTGGTTTGAATACTGTTTACATATGTGGGAGTGGCCTATGCATGCATTCACCACTGTGTGCAAGCATGTGGGGACGGGGGCGCTTACTTTTTTTTATTATTATTTATTTTATTCCACTTTACTTCCACTCCAATGTTTCTATACAGTGCCCATACTCATTCACCAAAACAGTGTTGAAAGTGAGTAAAAGCACAGAGCCAGTGTTTGTCAAGTCCTTTATTCAAAACCCCCCCAAAAAATTCCCCCAAAGTACTTGTAGATCCAACGTCAATCACTATGAACGCTGGCTGCCGACTTGAAAAACAAGTCTGCACCCAACACTGGCTCCTGTTGAATGACTGCTCTGCCGCCTCCCGCCGCTAAATACAGTTGTGCTCAAAAGTTTGCATACCCTGGCAGAAATTGTGACATTTTGGAGTTAACATTGAAAATATGACTGATCATGCCAAAAAACTGTTTTTTTAAATTTAAGAATAGCAATCACATCAAGACATTTATTATCACATAGTTTTTTTGGATCCTTTTAAATCATACTGATAACAGAAATCACCCAAATGGCCCTGATAAAAAGTTTACATACCCTAGAATGTTTGGCTTTGGTACAGACACAGAAGGTGGCACACACCGGTTAAAATGGCAATTAAAGGTTAATTTCCCACATTTTGTGGCCTTAAGGAGCCAGCTTTGGGTGCAGAGTTTTTTTGGGGGGGGGGGGGGGCGGCGATGGCAGCGTTCATCGTAATTGACCCTGGGTTTACTTCGGGAGACATTGATTTTTTTGTTTTTATTTTTGTTTTTTTAAGGACTTGCCAAAACTGTCTAGTCTATTTGCAAAGTTTTGTAGAAGAAACCAAGGGAAACATTTTTTTTTCAAAATGTTCAGTCTTTTGTCCTTTATATAGAAAAAAAACAATGATGATTAACTACAACCAAAAGAAAGCTCTGTTTCAAAAAATTAAATAAAGTTACTTTAAATCCATAAACTAATTTTACTGTTCTTCATTGCTTTGTGCTTGGGCCTTAATATCTTACATTTGTAACACAATTAGACATTGAGCATTGAGCACCAGGAATTCATGGTTAGAACAGTATAATCATGTAGTATAATGCTGTAACTTATCTTTGCTGTTTGGTATAGGGCCTATCCTACAACATTTATACCATATTAGAACAGGCAGGCAGTTGGACTGCAAAATTTTACAGAGTTGGCTTTTGCCTGTCATTACAACTTTGTGTCACCATTGTTAAAAAAAATTTAAAAAATATATAAAGTACACAATTTAAGCCTAGTACACACCAGTAACCACTGGGTTGAACAAAAAAATAACCCCGACAGCTCAGGTTGGAGCCGCTGTACTAATGATCCAATGTTAGAACAGCAATCTCCTCTGCTGAGTTATTGTGTTCTGATAGGGGAATGTCCCCCCACCAGAACACTCCTGTCAGCGATCTGTCATTGGCTGAGAGCGCTGATCGGGAGCTGGTCGGCTGCTGGTTCTCCAGTATGCTCATCCGACAGAAGCTGGCCAAACGCCTGGCCTCTGTCGGACCAGCTACCATACACATGGGCCGAATGTAAGGCGGTTTTTATTGAAGCGGCCGATGTCACCCGACATTTGACCCGTGTGTACTAGGAGTGTGTGAATATATAAACATATAGGTACTGAATAAGTTGTTCTCATTTAGTGGAAATATTACAAATTACCCCCGCATCATGGCTGGTGGTGAGTAGGGGATACCCAATTACTTCATTAGTAAGCATTAGGGATGAGCCTGATGTTCGAGTCGAACGTAATTTCAACTCGAACATCAGGTGTTCGTCTGTTCGCCAAACAGCGAACATTATGTGATGTTCACGGTAAATTCGAAAGCCACGGAACTCCGGTAGAGCCTATGGGACACGAACATGAAAAACCGAAAGTGCTTAGTTTAAAGGCTTATGCAAGTTATTGCCATAAAAAGTGTATGGGGACCCGGGTACTGCCCCAGGGGTCATGTATCAATGCAAAAAAACATTTTTTAAACTGTGTTTCAGGAGCAGTGATTTTATTAATGCTTAAAGTGAAACAATAAAAATGAGATATTCCTTTAAATATCGTGCCTGGGGGGTGTCCTTAGTATGCCTGTAAAGTAGCAAATATTTCCCGTGTTTAGAACAATATCACAGCAAAATGACATTTCTAAAAGAAAAAAGTAATTTAAAACTGCTTGCGGCTGTAATGAATTGTCGGATCCCCAGCAATGTAGATAAAAATCATTGAAAAAAAAATGGCACGGGTTCCCCCCCAGTCCATTATCAGGCCCTATGGGTCTGGTATGAATATTAAGGGGAATCCCACACAAAAATGTAAAATAACAATGCGTGAGGGTCCCCCCAAAATTCATACCAGGCCCTTCAGATTTGGTATGGATATTAAGGGGAACACTGGGCCAATTAAAAAAAAAAAAAAATGACATAGGGGTCCCCCCAAAATCTATACCAGGCCCTTCAGATCTGGTATGGATTTTAAGGGCAACCCTGCGACAAAATTAAAAAAATGGCGTAGGGGTCCCCCCCAAAATACATACCAAACCCTTATCCGAGTACACAACCTGGTAGGCCACAGGAAAAGGGGAGGGACAAGAGAGCGACCCCCCCTCTCCTGAACCGTACCAGGCCACATGCCCTCAACATGGAGAGGATGCTTTGAGGACCACCCCAAAGCACCTTGTCCATGTTGATGTGGACAAGGGCCTCATCCCCACAACCCTTGCCCGGTGGTAGTGGGGGTCTGCGGGGCTTATCGGAATCTGGAACCCCTCTTTAACAAGGGGACCCCAGATCCTGCCCCCCCATGTGAATGGGTATTGGGTACATTATACCCCCACACATTCACCAAAAAAAGTGTCAAAATGGTAAAAATGACAGTAGACAATTTGGGACAAGTTCTTTATTAAAAAAATTTTAAAAACCTGTCCCGCAATGTCCATTCATCTTTGATCACAGCATCAGATGACCCAAGAAAAAAAAATGGAATAAACTCCGCCTCCATGGGAGGCTCTCACTAACGGAAGCCTCCTCGCGATGACAGCTGTTAAATAGCTGATGGCGGGGCCACCTGGTGACGTAAACGGTGACGTAAACGGGTTACCCTGTCCCCTCTGATGCCACGTAATGTCAGAGGAAGGCAGGGGCATTCGTTTACGTCACAGTGTGGCCCTCAGCTATATAACAGCTGTCATCGCAAAGAGGCTTCAGTCAGCAGGATC
Source organism: Aquarana catesbeiana (assembly GCF_042186555.1). Lineage (NCBI taxonomy): Eukaryota > Metazoa > Chordata > Amphibia > Anura > Ranidae > Aquarana > Aquarana catesbeiana. The sequence continues at coordinate 235,613,721 of NC_133327.1, forward strand.
CTCCCATGGAGGCGGAGTTATTGCTTTTTTTTCTCGGGTCTCGGGTACTTTACAGGCATACTAAGGACACCCCCAGGCACGATATTTAAAGGAATATTTAATTTTTATTGTTTCACTTTAAGCATTATTAAAATCACTGCTCACGAAAAAAACGTCAGTTTTTAAAACTTTTTTTTGCATTGAAACATGTCCCCTGGGTCAGGACCCGGGTTATTATTCACTTTTTATGGCAATAACTTGCATATAAGCCTTTAAAATTAGCACTTTTGATTTTTCATGTTCGTATCCTATAGACTTTAACAGTGTTCACTTGTTCGTACAAATTTTTTGCCTGTTCGGGGGGGGTGTTCGGCTCATCCCTATTAAGCATAAAGCTTGGGCATAATAAAGAGCTGGTCCAGGTATAATACAATGTAAAGTCATAGGGAGTTAATATAATGTGCATTACCGGATATAACCACGCTTCATCAATTCAATATTATAAATGAATACCCATAACTAAATCCTTACATTCCCATTATATTTATATGTCCAATATTTAGCTGCACAAAATTTCCAGCTAATATAAAACTCTCTTACCTCAAAAAGTGTAGTTCACTGCAAAGTGCAATCCTGTAGGTATACACCCTATGTCTGTGCGTTTGGGCTGACCCACACCCCCCTAAATACTCTTGCGATGCACGCCCACACCTGCTTGCACACAGCAGTGGGTGACATCACACATGACATAAACTCTCTGTATCTGTGAAGGTGCCGGACCCTTGACCATATCCCCAAGGCATACTAGATGGGTGGTGCCTCCTAAATGGTAGGCTACGCCCCCTCCAGAAGAAAGCAAGGTGTGAGAGGGGGACTGTGGGCATGGCCACCTACACACAAGAACAGGTGGGAGGGATCTGGGCAGAACCACACCCACCACCTCCTAAGAGAGGGACCAAAAAGGTCTTTCTCCTGGGCATCCATGTGACAGCTGTTAAATGTTGGATTTACCATCACTTCCTGACAATGGTCACCAAGATAGATAAACAGAGGGCAAATCTACCTTGCAGGGACACAAACAGCAATAAACACATGGCAGCAGCTCTAAAGCTGGGTACACACAGTCCGCATATTGGCCGGTTCAACAGGAACTGCCCGAAATTCAGACCATGTGTACAGCTGTCCTTGCAACAGAAGCAGGTCTAAGGACTGGCTTTTGTCAAAGGGACATGCTGGAAAACCATTATCCGATCAGCGCTCGCAGTCAATGGCTGCAAGTGCTGATTAGTGTGTTCTGGCCTGGGGGGAGGGGGGACACAAAGGCAAAGCGGGAAAGATTGCTGCACTAACATTGTTTAGTCAGTACAGTGATATCTCTTTTTTTTGTTTCATTTAGCCCACAACGGGGGGCTCGCCGCAGAAGAGGATGTGACTTCCTCTTCTGTGGGTCCTAAGGTTCTGTGAGCTCGATCGATCTCCAACTTGTGCGATGGAATGTCAGGGATAATCTGAGAAAATCTTGTACTACAGATGTGGTGTCCGTGATCGATTCTGGGAGCCCCCTGATTCTGAAGTTCTCCCTTCTAGATCTATTTTCAAGATCATAGATACAAGATAGAGCAGTGTCCAGCTGATCTTGTAGCACCTGGATGTGGTCAGAGTTCTGTCTGGAAATTGTTTGGTCAAGTTTATCTTCAATAGCTTCCATCCTTGAGCCAAGGATTTGGAAATCCTGCCTGATGTCTCCCGTAATTTTGGCTGCACTCTGAACTAAGCCTCTGTCCAATAAGGCTGACAGTTGGGAAAAGAGATCAGGTGCTGAGAGCAGTGTGTGGGGAGTTATGTCTGTCAGTGCAGGCCCGTTTGCATTGTGAGGCGATGCAGGCCCCATGGGAGAGTGTAGGAGATCCTCCATTGATTGTTCAATAAGGAATTCTGTGGATGCAGGGGAGTGAGCCATGGGCATGAGGTTACTCACAGGGGTCCCAGGAGGTTGAATGCATAAGACAGCCTATCTCCAGGGCTCTCCTCAGCATTCTGTGTGCAAGGCAGCATGGCGCCCGCCATCTTGGATTCAGCCCGCTCTGCCAAGGCTCTGAACTGCGGCTCAAGGTCTCTCCTGAACGATCCCACGGACATGGTTCTGTGCCCCAGCTATTCCGCCAGTGCATGGGGTGGGTATAACGGCCCCCGGGGCTCCGGATCCCCCGCTACGTGCGTCGGGTGGTTAAGGCAGCGCGGAGCTCCTGGCTTAAGCGGCCATCTTGGAGCGGTCCCACAGTTCCTACTCTTTAAAATTATTTCATATGTAACTGACAGTAAGCAGGGGTGGGACCTCAGAGCACTAAAGGGCCTATTTATAAAACAGTTGTATAGTCTTAACATGGCAATACATGGCCATATCCTAAAACAGAATGTCCTCAGCAGCATTGTGTGGATAACACTGAAGAACACAACAGGCTCCACAATAAACTACTGTAAAAACTATGGCCAGGTGCAGTGTGAAGTATTTACAACAGTGCTGAGCAGAGAGAATGGTATTTGGTAAGTGTTTTTTTTAACAGATTTACTGAAATCATATTGGGGTTTAGCTGCCAGCTTTATATAAATTCTTCTAAGTGAAATCCTTCATCAAGACAGGATTCACTATGATGCAACCTAGGCCAGCTGCTTTATAGAATATTATGTGACACAAGTTAATTAAAAATTCAGAAAGTTAATTTATAGGAATGGGTTAAAAAGGGAAGCATTCCAACAAAGCTTTGAGCTGTTAAGGTAATTAGTAGTGCCAGATGCAAATACTTCCCATTCAGTGGAGCTATGGGCTGAAAATCTTGCCTATTCATTACTTTTGTATCGTACAAAGTGAGGCTTTAAAATATGACCATCTGCTACTAGAAGACTGTAGTAAATTCAGACAGGGAAATGGGCCTATGGATAGTGATGAGGTGTATGCACTTTGCAGACTTCTCCACAGAGCAGACATTGGGCGTTATTTATGAAAGGCAAATCCACTTTGCACTACCAGTGCAAACTTCAAGTGCAAAGTGCACTTGAAAGTGCACTTGGAAGTGCAGCCACTGTAGATCTGAGGGGGACATGCAAGGAAAACAAAAAACAGCATTTAGGCTTGCACATGATTGGATGATAAAATCAGCAGAGCTTCCCCTCATTTCAGATTTACCCCTCAGATTTACAGCGACTGCACTTCCAAGTGCACTTTCAGTGTAATTTCAAGTGCACTTTGCACTTGTAGTTTGAAATAGTAGTGCAAAGTGGATTTGCCTTTCGTAAATAACCCCCATTGTTTCAGAGTATTGAAACAATGGGGCTTTCAATTGCAGGATAGGATAGACAAAGCTGACAGACTGCATAGGGAAAGAATAAGATTAATTTGGAAACAGTATCTTTTTGCTTCCTAGTTCCTTGGGCAATCAACACCTTTGTTACCTTTATTATTTTGTTGGTATTAATTGTGGACTCATTTGTCGTTATTTTTATTTTGTTGTTGATTTAAGCATATGACCTCTGGAAGCTTTTACCCCCTTCACGACCAGGCCATTTTTTTTACTATTCAGCACTGTGCTACTTTAACTGGCAATTGCTTAGTCATGCAACACTGTACACAAATGAAACATATCCAGGACATCCTGGAGGGAAAGGGTGTAAACCTGGTCTCCCTTCTCATCTCAGTCCATGATCTGGCCGAGAATAAGTCCTACACCTGAGGGGACCTGTCCGTGGTTCTGAAGGTCAAAGACACCAGGCTCAATCGCAAACTGTCGATCACTGAGTTTGTGCTGGTCTTCGGCATGTTTAGGGACACGTTGTGCTCGGCCAACCCCAGCAGCAGAGAAGAGATGGATTTGTACCTCCATGCCGTGGTTGACTTAGGGTACAAATATGGAGGCTCTGCGTTTTACGACTACCATCGCTTGCTCGCAGCCAAACTTGCACAGGTTCCAAACCAGAACGAATTGGAGCATCGTGGACACCGAGTTGTTCTGCCACCAGTTTGCGGGTCTGCGTTCCCTGCTTTGCATCGTTTGCCAGTCCTCCACGCACATGGCAAACTGGTGCTCTAACACAGATGGCAGACATTCTTTGACCTTCCCCTCTACCTCTAGTGCCACTCAAGGCATTCCTGCCCCTATGTAACATCCTCAGGTGGACAAGTTGGAATGGCTCGTCCAGTTACTAGGCAAGACGCCTATTTGCAACAACTTCAACGATGGCACCTGCAGCTGCAACCAATGCCGACTGCTCCACATTTGTGTCAACTGTCATAGAGCTCATCCCAAGAGCACATGCAGCCTCAAGCGTCCCAACTCATCCTGACTGAGCTGGGTGAACGTATGGTGGCTGAACTTCTACCTTTCCTCTCACCCGTCACCCGCATACGCACTATTCCTGGTGCGTGGGTTTATCTCCGGATTCCACACGGGGCTCATCACCCTACCCCACACCACCCATGAGTGCAGGAACCTCCGTTCAGCCTCCACTGACGAGCAGGCTATTGACAATCTGTTGCAGTCCGGGCTGGACCAGGGATTCATTATTGGCCCCTTCGCTAAGTCGCCATTTGAGACTTGGAGAGTTAGCCCTATTGGGCTTGTCAAGGGCAAATTCTAAAATAAATTACGTTTGGGTTACTACATGTCTGCACCTCATTCCTCCCACATCCCCAGTCTTAACTCACTGATTCCTTCCGAAGAGTTCTCTCTCAAATATTCTCTCAAATATGCGTCCGTTGACTTAGCTGTACAGTCCATCATTTGTGGGCGGCACAGTGGTGTAGTGGGTAGCACTCTCACCTAGCAGTAAAAAGGGTCGCTGGTTCGAATCCCAACCACGACACTACCTGCCTGGAGTTTGCATGTTCTCCCTGTGCCTGCATGGTTTTCCTCTGGGTACTCCGGTTTCCTCCCACACTCCAAAGACATACTGGTAGGTTAATTGGCTTCTGTCCAAAAATTGGCCCTAGTATATGAATATGAGTTGAGGACCTTGGATTGTGGGCTCCTTGAGGGTAGGGACTGATGTGAGTGTGTACTCACTCAGGTTGAACTGGATGGACTGGTGTCTTTATTCAACCTTACTAACTATGTAACTATGTAACTATTACCGTAGGCATGGGCGCATGGCTGTCCAAGCTTTTAAGCTTTTACCCATTGAACCTTCCTTGTGGCAGTGGCACGGCATCATATGGAGAGATTCATACTAGTTTGCTACCAAACTGACCTTCAGCTCAAAGAGCAGACCATGGCTCTTCGATACGTTTACTCAGTCCCTCACCTGGATCCTAACCCACCAGGCGCAGTGCCAGAAAGTCATCTATTATTATCTATTACCTGGACGACTTCCTTCTTATCGAATGGTCCGATGAGCCCCCCTCAGATTTAGACAAATTAAGGGTAGTGTTCAGCAACCTCCACGTGCCCATAGCGGAGCAGAAAAAGTGGAAGGCCCCGTGCAGTCCATCACTTTCCTAGGAATCACCCTTGACACCTGCTCTATGCAGGTCAGCCTACCTCCTGACAAGCTGTCCCGGATTATGGCGATCCTTTACGCATTCACCACCTCACGAAGTTGCACCAAGAGACAGCTGCCGTCCCCGTTAGGCATGCTGAAATGAGGATTGTCCCTTAGGCGCGTTTCTTTATTTCTCTCCTCCTGGTCTTCCTTTCTCACGCACAGGACCCCGATCAAACCATCAGGCTAGACCAGGCAGCTGCTGCAGATCTAGCAATGTGGGACAACTTCCTTGAGAACTGGAACGGCATATCCATGTTCATCCCAGCAGCTTCAGCCTTCTCACCTCATATAGTAACAGATGCAGCAGCCTCCACTGCCATTTTTGGCACCCATTGGTTTGCAGGTCTATGGCTGCAGGAAATCCTCCTAGGCCCTGGGTTCAGCCAGACGTCCTCATTGTTCGAGCTTTACCCTATCATCGTGGCAGCTCAGGTCTGGGGACACACCTGGGTGGGGCAGATGTGGTCTTCGCCACTGAAAACTTAGCCATGGCTGAGATTGTCAACAAAGGCAGGTCCAAGTCCCTGGCCATCTCGTCCTTCCTACGCAGGTTGGTGCAGATATCTCTTCACTACAATTTCAATGTGCTCAATTTTCCTTTGTATTTCTTTCAGAGACCCCGGAGCCAACCCATGTTGGACTGTACAACACTGTCAGACTGTACCTAGCTGGCATCCAGCATTTCCTCTTCCTACAAGCCCCTGGGAAACCCTCATTGTTCGCAATCCATGCCTTACTGCATGGCATCCAGAAACATCAGCCAGTAGCAAACGCTTGCCCATTTCAAGTTCCACGTTCCGGGACATGTCAGCCATCCTGTCACAGTCTTCTTTTGCATTGCTGCCCAGGCTGGTCATCCAAGCAGCTATCTACCTGGCCTTATATGACTTCCTACGGCCAGGTGAGTTCACTTACACTGTTGCCAGGTGCTATGCACTTACAGTTGCCAGGTGCTAAGCAGGTGCCATCTGGCCTACCTTCAAGACCATTTTGTCCTACATCTGGCAGTGTCCAAAACTCATCAGTCCGGCTCTGGGGTCAACATCAAATTCTTCCAGACGCCCAATGAATGGTGTCCAGTAGCGGTTCTGGACCAGTTGTTATCATCATACCTGCCAAACCAGTCTAGCTCCAGTCCTTTGTTGCCTTTTCCTTCCAGCCCACTAACAGCTAGCCAGTTCATCAGACATGTTCGCATCCTCCTGGCTAATTTAGGCCGCAACCCTAACTAGTTTTCCGGGCACTGCTTCCGGATCAGAGTAGCCTCGGCCGCCTCCTGGCATGGGGTGCTGGGTCATGTCAGCAGAAGCTTAGGCAGATGGAAATTCACCTGCTTTACCCGGTACATTCCGAATCCCCTGGTTGAGATGTTGCAAGCCTTCACCAAGCTTACCCAATAAATGTCATGTATACCAATAAAACAGCTTTCCCTATCCTGGTATTTTTTGCCCCCTTTTTGGCATACCGACCAGCTGACCAGGGCACACCTCAGGTCTCTGTTATTTTGTGAGTCTAGTGGCGTCTTTATGTGGTTTCACATCTATCTCAGTTGGAGGGCTCCAACCATAAATTAGAAGGCCAGTATGGTGGCCTGATTTTACGGGAGGAGCCCTGGGGGGATATTTAAGCAGCCCACTCACCTGTGTTCCTTGTCGGTTCCAGTGCGCGATACCCTCCCTCCCATCCCATTTACAGGGCACTTTCTTCACATCCCTCTTCTACAATCAACTATTACCTATCCTGGGTATGCCTCCTTTTTGTTGTACTGACCAGCTGACCAGGGCACACCTCAGTATAGTAATCTGACCTCTGTCAGGTTTTTATTGCCATCTGTGTTCCTGCTTGGGGAGTCCTGACAGCATATGAGGGAGAGTTTATCCAATAAAGACATAGGCAAAAAAACTTTTTGTACAGGGATCACAGGGTGTACGTGAGGACAATGAGGACCATTCACAACCTAGAGCACCAGAGAGAAGAAAAGAGCACTGTCTGCTGAGCGGGTGAAATATTACAGCCTATACATCATTCCCCAGACCTATTGAGCATTTAACCCTTGCTGTGGGGGGACACTGTATTTGTTGGAGTTCATTTTTTTTTTTTTTTTAATTCTTTTATTTTCACACTGAGTGGGTACAACCAGTTACATAGTGATTTATATAACAGTGTCAGAACCAAGCATACAGAATACAGGAGTAAGTTTGTAATCAAAGATAACAGAAACAATAGGGTCAAGATATATGATAACTGACATTTGCACCACAGTCACAGTTTGTGGGGATTATACCCCGGCACAACACTACTGCCAAAGTATGGGACCTCGGTGGTGCTCTAGTATCTTCGTTGCTTGATTCGGTACTGACTCCCTTAAGTGTTAGATTGCATCACTCAGTGATAGATAATGTTTTCTCATAAAAATAATAAAAATAATAGGGTAGGGAGCTGAATGGCTATGAAGCCCAGACATGGGACCACATGAGAAGGTAGATGGTTTTAGGATTTTCTTTGTATCTGGCCATAGGGAAACCCATGTATGAGAATGCGTTATAGAGAGACTAAAACCCCCGAGGGAAATTAAGAAATATGACCGGGATAAGGGGGGGGGGGAGGCAAGGAGGGGAGAGGAAACAGGAAGGGTATTGGAAGCGGGAGGTTAAGATATTAGAGAGAAAGAGTGCAGGAAGTAAGAGAATATGAAATATGAGATATGAGGTGTATTGACCCCTGCCTGAGGTGTATAACTGGTTCATTCAGTTAACTGGATTGCGCCATTTCCTGAAGATATGTTTCCGTGTATATAAAGTGCTGCCAGGGTCTCCATGTTTCCCCGAAGGTCTCCTCCCTATTGTGTAGGGTAGCCGTAAGGTCTTCCATGTCCCTTAATTCATTTACTTTCGTAAACCACAGGGATTTCGTCGGTGGTCTCTCCGATTTCCAGCACAGGGGAATGCATGCCTTTGCGGCATTCAGGAGTTGGATGGTGAGAGAGGTCTTATATTTTTCGATGGGTCGTTTTGACAGATGGAGCAGACAGGCTGCAGGGTTCCCCTCTAGGGAGACACCTGTGAGGTGTCCGATCGTGCGGGCCACCTCTATCCAGAAAGGAGCAAGTTTGGAACATGACCAGAAGATGTGCAACATCGTCCCCTCCTCAGCACCACAGCGCCAGCAGAGGCTGGGCACCTGAGGGAAGAAGCGATGTAGAATGGTTGGGACCCTGTACCAGCGTGTCGTGATTTTATAACAAGTTTCTTGCACCCTAGTTGCAATGGAGGATTTCTGGGCAAAATAGAGAATTTTTGTTGGAGTTCATTTTTAACAAAAAGGCCACCTTACATGATTCTTTACACTTTCCAAAGATAACACACTTTTTAGGTACCCGTGACAATTTTCTCATATGGCTGACACAATCTAATGTCAATGGATTACCAACTGACCGTGCCTGCCTAGGGCTATGGAGGAGAAGCAATTGGACATTATAGAAATCTTGTCCCTCTGACAAGCTGGAACCAGAAGTGTCTGCAGCCAGCTGTTACAGCAGTTATGGAACAGGAGCTTCTCTAGCTGCAGGCTTGCTCTTTGTGCTTCCGGCAGCCTTATCATGCTTGTGGCAGAGTGGGGTATAGTAGTGTAAGTCAGCTCGCATTCATACCAGTGGTTAAAAAATCTTCTTTTGCAATTTACAGGTGATGGAGAATTTATGTAGTAGAGTATATACTTTTTCCAACTGCTCTGGAGTAGGTGAGACATTATGCTCCTGTTCCCAGTGTTTGACATAGCTGGGTGTTTTGAGGAAAAAGTTTAACAGTATGTTGTATGTGAGTGGGAGTGGAGCTTCCAGTAAGAGAAGTTCTTCTAAGGGTGAGAGATCTTTTTGAACTATGGAATAGTCAGGATATGAGGCCAAGGCTGAACTTCTTAGTATTTAAATCAGGAGAGAATAGTCAGTCAAGCCCTTTATTTCATTTTTAACCCCTTCATACCTAAGCCTTTTTTCTGACACTTGTTGCTTACACGTTAAAATCAGCATTCTTTGCTAGAAAATTACTTAGAACCCCCAAACATTATATATATTTTTATAGCAGAGACCCTGGAGAATAAAATGGTGATCATTGCAATATTTCGTGTCACACTGTATTTGCGCAGTGGTCTTTCAAAAGCAATTTTTTTGGAATGAATACACTTTTGTGAATTAAAAAAAAAAAAAAGAAAACAGCAAAGTTAGCCAAATTTATTGTATAATCTGAAAGATGATGGTATGCTGAGTAAATAGATACCTAACATGTCATGTTTTAAAATTGCGCACACTTGTGGAATGGTGACAAACTATGGTACTTAAAAATCTCCAAAGGTGGCACTTTAAACATTTTTTACGTGGTTACCAGTTTAGAGTTACAAAGGAGATTTTGTGATAGAATTATTGCTCTTGCTCTCATGATCGCGGCGTTACCTCACATGTGTGGTTTGAACACTGTGTACATATGCGTTCACTTCTGTGCGTGAGCACGAAGGAATGCGGCGTCCTCAATTTAAAAAAAAAAAAAATTACTGTCCCTTTAATTTTTTTTTTTAGTACTTTTATTGCTGTCACAAGGAATGTAAACATTCCTTGTGACAGTAATAGGCAGTGACAGGTACTCTTTATGGAGGGATCTGGGGTCTATCCCTCCTTTGCACGCCAAGTTTGGTTGTTTTGAATACTGTCATTTTTTAAAATTTGGCGCCTTTAAGGCTCCAGTAAACAGGAATTGATGTCATGACATCGATTCGGGGTTACTAGATCTGAAACCCACTCAAAGCCGATTCCGGCTTCGTTTGGGTCTCCAGCCAGTCGGCGGATGCGCCAGCAGGTCTCTCGGGCCTCCCGGTGGGACGGGAAAGCCCGGAACGAGCCATGGAATATATGCTTGCACTAGTTGTTTTAAAACACTGATTCATTTGCAAAAAGAAAAATGCCTTGACTTTTCTTAATAAAATAATATATTTATGAGCCCACTTACAGTCCAGTACATACGTTATGGTATCTTAAATTACATTGCACCGAGTGTTAATGTGTTGCTCCTAAAGTTGATTATTACTTTGAATGGGCTGGTTAATGCACCACCAAATGTGCATGTACCATTTATGGCAGTGCACCACAACATACAATAGTGTTTTGCACTGCAATGCAAATCTGCTGGCAAGGTGCATAGCAGATCACATCACCCCAATGCATGTAACGCACGTGCCTGCACAAAGGAATCCAGGTATGGATTTTTTTAAACATCGTTACATTGATCTAGCTTGAACTAATGTAACTATGTATATACCATACTTGGCTGATGCCCCTGGAAGATAGAAATCGCTGCCTCTGTAAATCCAGGAAGTGAACAGGCAGCAGCTTCAGCTGCCCACAGTTAAAATGGTTGCAGCCAGACTCCGTGGAGGGAGATTTCTGCAGCATATTTGGCAAGTACAGAATCACAGTATGTATAAAATAATATGCAAAGTGGTTGGAGGTAAGCTTCAGAATGGCAAAGATGTTTTTAGTACCAATTATGTGAGCAGACTGCAGTTCCTCTTTAAAGTGTATTTTTTTTAAAAACATTTGCGTTTGTAAAACTGCTGCACAAATAACACGTGGCATAAAAAATTGAAACTATCACCATTTTATTCTCCAGGGCAGGGGACTCAAACTGGTGGCCCTCCAGCTGTTGTAAAACTACAAGTCCCATCATGCCTCTGCTCCAGTAAACAGGAATTGATGTCATGACATCGATTCCGGGTTACTAGATCTGAAACCCACTCAAAGCTGATTCTGGCTTCTTTTGGGTCTCCAGCCAGTCGGCGGATGCGCCAGCAGGTCTCTCGGGCCTCCCGGTGGGACGGGAGAGCCGGAACGAGCCATGGAATATATGCTTGCACTAGTTGTTTTAAAACATCGATTCATTTGGAAAAAGAAAAATGCCTTGACTTTTCTTAATAAAATGATATATTTATGAGCCCACTTACAGTCCAGTCATGCTTGTAACTGTCAGCCTTGCAATGCCTCATGGGACTTGTAGTTTCACAACAGCTGGAGGGCTGCCAGTTTGAGACCCCTGCTCCAGGGCCTTTGTAAAAAAATATATATATAATCGTGGGGGTTATAAGCAATTTTCTTTTGGGGAGATTTTCTTTTACTTTCTATCTTGAAGATGCAATAGAAGGTGGGAGGAAATCTTCCAAAAGTAAGGGGGACTCGTCACTAGAACAATTGTCTCTATTACAAAATTAGCCCCCACCACTTGCTCTTAATACAATACTAAAATTTAGTAATTCCACTCACTTTCTGTCTGGATTACTATGGCCATGAGGACAAATGCAGGGGACAATGGGGACATAAGCTGCAATAAACAATTGACAGATGGATCTAACCCTTCTCCAGTATATCAAAAACTAAAAAAAAAAAGTTTAAAGTAATTTGTTTAGTTTCATTTCTCTGCTTTTTTATACATTGTTTTTTTTAGTAAATATATTTTAACATTTTGACCTTTGTCTCTCTGTTCCCTAGTTTAGGAGTTTTTCAAATCAATAGTCAGCATATCCGATATATCAGAAAGATAAGCTTTCAAATATTTTAATATTAATACACTTTTGCAATAGACAGGTGCACTTGCATTGCAAAGTTGTTTTTAATCTCATTTGCTTTGTTTCCTAATCTGTGTTCTTTCACCAACTTTCTTCTATCCATCTCCTGGCTCTTTTATGTTCCCGCTCTCATAACTTATTAATAGGAAGCTGTCGACATCCTGCTGTGTCTTTTCCTGCTAACACTGACATGCTGCACCTTTTTGCACATCAGCTGACTTCCTTTTTTGCACATTATGGCTAGTTACACAGTGCTAATGTGACTTCAGAAGTGAAAGTCATAAATCATTGATGAGAACATCAGCTGAACTGCCTTTTTCATCACAAACTAACAGCGCAGCATCACATCAAAAGTAACTTGGGTACATCAATGGTTATGTCTTCTAGATAAAGACAACTTTGAAGGAAACTGATCATAGTTTGAGGTGCAAAAATCATCTGCGTTGGATGTCACTAGTATTATTAATAAAATAATAAAAATTGATTTCAAAATTTAAATTGAATCAGGCTTTGAACTTCATCATGCTATTCTTCTTTTCTAAGTATAATGCAGTCAATGAGTAGGATAGGGGAACAAAATACATTTGTATATTAATAAATTTGTAGTTTATATTGGAAGCAAGGTATAAAATTTTACCCCTTCATGACCCTTCATGATCAGGCCATTTTTTGCTATTCAGCACTAAGCTACTTTAACTGGTAATTGCGCAGGCATGCAATGCTGTACCTAAAGTGAATTTATATACTTTTTTTCACGCAAATAGAGCTTTCTTTTGGTGGTATTTGATCACCACTGGGTATTTTATTTTTTGCAATCAATTAAAAAAAAAACAGAAAATTTTGAAAAAAAAAACACAATGTTTTTTTACTTTCTGCTATAAAAGATATCCAATAAAAAAAAAAAAATCTAATTTCTTCATAAATTTTGGTCAAAATGTATTTTGCTACATGTTTTTGATATAAAAAAGAATCCCAATAAGTGTATATTGATTAGTTTGAGTGAAAGTTATAGCACCTACAAATTATATACTGTTTACTGGAATTTTTTAATTTTTTATACTACTAATGGGGGCGATCAGCGACTTATAATGGGACTGCGATAGTGCGACGGAAAATCTGACACTAACTGACACAGTGGGGAACTGACTAACTGCCTCTGACATCCCCACTGACATTAATACAGTGATCATTGGTAATACTTTACACTGTCACTGTACTAATGACTACTGTCATGAATCATTGGCCAGGACTTGCTGACAGGCTCCCGCTGTGTACAATCATAGTCGGCGCCGGACAGTGGACATGCATGAGCGCACCCTAAACCCGGGAGCAAGCAGTGACTTTGCTTTGTCTACAGTGGCCGCTCTCCCATAGTATAATGCGTAATCACCAAGTGGCTAAAACTCTGCCTCCAATTATTTTGTATTTAATATCCCTCCCTGTTAAAAAAAAAAAGTTTCCAAGCAGTCATTTTCATGCTTCTGCACTGCATTCTTCATCCTCCTCCTATCTCAGCTGCCTCTTCTGAGTTGAATGATGACATCATTCAACATGATTCCTGCGAGCCCATGGCAACAAGGACAAGTCTCCTGGGGTGCATCATCAAACCAACCTGGGCTCTATGTAGAGAACTCTATGCTGTTCTTTTTTTGTACAGATCCAAGCACTGCCTATGCAGAAGGAAGAGGACCCCAGGATGTCACATGACATCAATAAAGACAGTACAAAAAAAGCCTGTATACAAAAATTGTAAAAGGTATGTAAAAGGTAAATATACAATAAAAAGCTAAAAAATCACTTCAGGAGGGTACTCCAGTGAGGGATTGGGGTTTGCCCAATCTGTTGGGTATTTATCTTAAGTTTAGTATATTTTTTTGGAAACAAATAAATGCCAGGAAGGTACAGTCACAACAACACCAGACACGGAAATATTGGCACAAATTCACATTCCAAAATTGTTTTCACCACAATCCAATGTGTATAGCATACATATAAAGATAGGTCACAGTAAAGGACATCCCTTAAAGTGTATCTAAAGCCATTATTTGATAGGATAGTGAGGTTTTAGTTTTGACCAGAACAGAAAAGGAGAGGAAAGGAAATCTTCCAATTTCTTTCACTGACAACTGGGAATGTCCCTCACTTTGGAGAAATTTCCTCACGCATTCTGTTGTGTTGAAGGAACAGGAAGTGAAGATTAATTTCCAGATGCAGTACAATACATATGGCAAAAAGAATGAGATGGGTTTTAATCATTTAATTCTTTATCCACAATATAAAAAAAAGTTCTAGCTTCAACTAAAGGACTTACTTACTAGGAAAGAATGCGCCAACTAAGTGTAGCTTTATAGACTTTAATAAAGGTGAAAAAGGAGTGTTACTCACACATTGTAAATGGTCACAGGCACATACAGAATGACACTGCACATCAATCATATCGACATCATGGAGGGGGAGAGGGAATAAGCGAACATCAACAAGAGACCAGCTGGATAACAGGCAATCAGTCTATGGTTGGGTGCTCTGGTCCCGGAACTTCCTGGTCCCGTGGTCCAGTAGAATGCACTGTAGGGCTGGCGTGACTTCACTTCCCGAATATGATGCGGGTACATCGGCGACGCGTTTGCGGAGCATGCGCTCCTTCTTCAGGCTGCTCCTTTTCACCTTCTTAAAGTCTATAAAGCTACACTTAGTTGGCACATGTGATCTTTCCTAGTGCCTTCATCCTGAGCCACTTCTTGCTCCCACACAGAGCTGCCGCTTCAGTAGGTTTTATATGGACATGTCTGAACTTATCCATTGATATGGACTACATTTGATTTATTTATTGCCTCATTGTATCTTCTTTACCAGAGCTTCAGACTTAGACATAGGGCCTATATTTGCACCAATTGTTTATCTGTTTCGTTTGTAAATGACTTACATACTTTAAGGACTAACCCTTCTTAGGTCACGCCAACTAATTCCCACTGTGACATGTTTGCTTTTTTTTTTACTCTCAAAAGGGTTTGCGACTAAATCATTTTGAAGATTGTTGTCTATTATAACATGCACTTTAGTATGAGACCCCTAGTTTAGGATAACTAAAAGTGTATGTAAATACAAAGCAGTTAAACACAACAAAAAAGGACATGTAATGCTAATACAAATGCAACACAATGCATGCTGAAAACAAACATATGGATAATAATGTGATACAAAGGAGCATGTAGCATTGGTGGTGCCTAAAGAGGCACCAAAGTATAGATATATGCAGGGTACTATGCAATCAAAAACTAGAATGTGGAAGGCTCAAATGTTATGCCAGTAAGAAAGATGATACAGCAGTGACAAAACCTGTATATAGAAGATGATTTCTTGATGTATAATATATAGGATTGGAGTGGGTATGCTGTAACATAACAAGTCAGATAAAACAAAAAAACTGACATAGACAAAAAATTTAACAAAGTCTGTACTGGTTTCTTTCAGAGCCTTTTCTGCTATAAAAACTGATTTTCTGCTGTATTCCTACCTTGTGTTTATTTGATTGTCTTGCTCAGTTTTTAGCTTGTATGTATTTGTTTGGTAGTCTAAGAATTCTCACAGAGACCCAATTTATGTAAACTTTCCTCTACTGCACATTCTTCCCTTTAATGTTCTATAAAACACATACACACACACTTAGAAGACATACTTGTATTAAAGCAGGGAGAAAATTTTAGATATAATTTGTCTAAGCAAACACTCAGGTCTGATTTTGGATCAGATCAAACTGGCCAACATTAAAGCTGGTTTTAATTGAAATGTCTAGAATAAAACTAATAAGGCATATGCTATAAATTGCTTTACCAACAACAACAAAAAAAAAATCTTCATCTGCAGACATTATTTTGTGTGATGCCTTCATAATGAAAGAAACCAAACATTTTACATACCCACAAATAAAAGACCCACATCACAAATTTAATAATCTTTAGAGTGATTTAATCATGTTTCTTGTTTTTGTACAGTAAAATACATTTGAATGCATGCTTTTGGTTAATAGGTTGAATATACATAGATGCTAAATTCATGCAACATGGCAATACCTGAGGTTATTATATTCTTTTTAAAAAAAATCCTTTTTCTTATATTTTTTTATACAAATCTGTTGCTTTTGATGATCAAGATAATCATACTTTAAAAATATAGATTTCTCTTTTTTGTTCGGGGTGTACAAATATCATATTGCGTGTAGAATGGTAGAATAGTCATTTTAAAAAGTTAGGGAGACAAACATGACCAAGAAATGCACCTTATGGAGCAACACCATCTCAAAAAAGGGGTACAGTTCAACATTACAATGAAATGAGTTGCAACTGTACCGTTTAGTTGAATGAGATCCGAGAATAACAACATGGTTTCTCTACTAATGTGCGAAAATTCTCAGATTTTGGTAAAGAATAGTCTTTGTCTATTACAATCATTGAAGTGGGAGAAAAGACTGCACATATTTAGATGATCATTAGGCTGAAACCTTTAAGTGCTCTCTAATAATGGCTCTTTGCTGCGCCGTTTACTTCTAGAATACAATTTGTGTTCAGTAATTATGTTCTATGGGCTTTATGAAAAGGGGGTTATACTGTAGTAAGGCCACATATTTGCTTTAATGTTAAAATTTTGTTTGAAATTAATCTGAAAGCAGATCACTCTGGCAGTGAAGTCATTTTGATGACTAATGTGGAAGTACAATGGTTTCTAAATTCCCTGTGAGACCCAATGGAAAATAACCATTTGGAATGTATTCAAGGGGCCTTTATACATGTCTAGCTATAATACACACATCCTAAACTCATCATAATTCTATTTAAAAATTACCTTTTACCCCCTTTAGCACCCCACAAACAATAGGCTCTGTTTTTAAGGCAGCTGTGTATGTGTTTGCACTGGGCACTATTATCTCAGGGGTTTTAGATGTCTTATAACAGTGAGGAGTATAAGAAGGTTTCTCCCTGGGGTGTTGGTATGAAGATTATATTGGGCCAATATATGGGAATGAAGTATGCAGATCAACAAAATCCCTACAAATTACTGACTTCAAACCTTTTTTCTTTTTAGTTAGAATAACTTTTGGCTTTAGTTTTGCTATGCACTAAACAGTACCTGTGCATAGTGGTTGATGTATGCTCTTTTTTGCTCCCTTTACATATGTCCCAGTTCTCCAGCATTCCCAAGAGATCAGTTGTTAAAAATCTGTGTAAAATATTACTTTACCCATTTTTTTTTACCTCCCCTCCCTCCTCATTTCCTAATTTGCTGGAATTTTTTACTTATTTCCTTATTGGTTGATATTAGCCAAAAGAAAAAAAATAATCCAACTAATGGAGAAAGAAGGGATAATCAGACTTTTGAAGGCAAAGTTTATTTTTACAGAGAGTTTCACAGCTGCTATCTAGTAATTGCTAGAGAGATTGAGATACAGTGCCTATATAACCTGTGCATTGTATTGTTAAACAGTATAGCACAAGGAATTACATGGGTCATTTTAAGATACCATGCATCAACAATAATTTATGGGATTTGACTTTACTCCATGGCCTGTGTTCTTCAAATCCTGCTTCATTAAAATTTATTAAACTAACATCAGAAGCTCAAACTGAGAAACTTAAAATCATATTTTAAAGAGTTGTTGGTTAAAATACCTAAGGAAGGATGGGAATATGCCATAATATCAAAAGTTATTCTTTGTGAGCTGCCTTGGGTCAAGGACTGCACTAAGAGAGCAGTAACCCATAGCAACTAATCAGAAACCATCTGTCATGCCTGGTTTAACCTGCTGAGAGGTGAAATTTGTGGGTTACTGCACTATTTACATTATGATGCAACAAAAACTGCAGGCTTTACATTTGAGAGCCATAACCAATTACCATCTTGTGGAGTCATCACTGAATCCCAATATACCCAAAGCCAAGTCTTCCTCGTTAAGACATGTTCTGAACATTCACACTTATTTCATTAAAGATAAATGCATTGCTGCTCATAGTAACACATTAAAAGATTTTACTTCGAGCCCTGTGATATTTGATAGGAAATCGTGGTTACATGTGTATATTTAGCTAAAATGTTATCTATGAGAATCAGTAGCTTTAAAAATAGCATAGCAATCAAAGACAAGTTATTTTTAAGCCAGACAAGGCAATCACAGCTTACGGGAGAGGCGGAAGCTAATCAGAGAGAGGAGTGAGGCTGAAGGGAGAGAGGGGGACCCAATGACATCTGGAGGACATACAACTCCTGCTGTAGCCTAAATATGTCTCTAAATAGATTAGATCCAGGCTGAAAGTAAAGGTGGAATAAGATAGGGACATATTATCAGTACTGTCTTGATGTCTACAAAACCAGTGAATGATAGTTGGCACAGCATGTACTAGCATTATCCTGTAAACACCATTAATATAGTAAATTTAAAACAAAAAAATGGGATCTCTTAAAATAAAAAATGAAATAAAAATTAAACCCTGACATCTTCTTAGCAGACCTGTGGTACAGTGATGTCTACCTGGCAACCCTTGTTTCCCATCCATGTTGTTTTCATGGCTTCACATGGCAGCCTAGGGCACAAGCAACATGTGGATATAAAATATATTAGGGTGATATTTACATGCTTACCTTTCTTTTCCATAGAAATATGAAAAACTTAATAACAAATATAACTTTGTGCTGGTTAACTTGTCCTAAGGGACATCACCACTAACTGTGGGACATGAATGCTCTTGATGGCTGTTGATCACACTGCTTTATATATGTATTACATAAGCATTATGTATTATGTATGGTATGTGTAACATTTATCTCCATCTTATTATTATTATTCTAAGCACAATTTAAATATACTGTATGGATTTATGGAGGCACAAGTGGTCCTACATAGGACCCCTAAAATCTGAAGGCCTGCTTTACACTGCTGTGATGTATGGGTGCATAAAAAGAACAGATAGACCTGTGCTTTATAATGGAAGCATATAAAGCAGACAATACTGAAAAATGTATTTCAGACTGGTTTTTGTAGTGCAGGAAATTGTGGGAAATTAAGTTTTGTTAGTAGCATCTGTGAAGTGGAATGTCTGTGCTTTAAAGGGGTTGTAAAGTCAAAAGGCTTTTTATTTTAATGCATTCTATTCATTAAGATAAAAAGCCTTCTGTGTGCAGCAGCCCCTCTCAGCACCCCTAATACTTACCTGAGCCCCCTCTCTGTCCAGCGATGTCCATGAGTGTCTCAGTTATCCTGGACTCTCCCTCCTGATTGGCTGAGATACAGCAGCGGCGCCATTGGCTCCCACTGCTGTCAATCAAAGTTAGTTAGCCAATTAGGAGAGAGAGGGGCTGGCGCCGAACCACAACTCCATGTCTGAATGGACACAAGGAGCTACAGCTTGGTTTGGGTGCCCCATAACAAGCTACTTGCTGTGGGGGCACTCAACAGGAGGGAGGGGTCAGGAGCAAAGAAGAGGGACCCGAGAAGAGGAGGATCTGGACTGCTCTGTACAAATCCACTGCAACAAAGCAGGTAAGTATGACATGTTTGTTATTTTTATAGAAAAAAAACAAGACTTTACAATCACTTTCAATAATATATTATGCCATTGCTAATGAATATATTTATAATTGACTTTGGACGTAGAACCATTTAGGTCTCATCTTAACCTCTTGGGGTAATATTCTAGGACATACTATAACTCAGATATCCTGAAAGTCTAGTTTTATGGTTATAAGATTTTCTGGCACATGTTTACTGTATCAATTATATACTTTAAACAGACTCAACAAAACATAGTTTTGACCCTCCACAGTCCCATATGGATCACCTTTAATTAAAACATATTTTAAAATTTTACTTTTTTTTAAACAATTTGTCTATCTTTGTTTGGGATAAGTAAACCCACTGTGTAATTTAACATACTGCCAACCAGATACATGATTGTTTTTTTATCCCGGATCACAGACCTACTCTGATGATCCATCAAGTGCAACAGTCAGAGTGCATTATTATTACCATTTAGTTGCATGGTCGTAGAAGCATTTGTTGGGAAGCTTAGCAATAAAGCAAAACAGTCTGTGCATTTGTGTTAAAGGAAATTTCTGCTTGTTTGGCAGTGTTCAAGTAGGTCTTGACCCGTGTAAAAACTTATAGTGTAGTCTTGGTCATTCAAAACTGCTTGACCAATTAAATCATACCAATTGCTACGGTTAATCTAGAGCAGTGTCATTTCTATATCAGATAGGGTTAGCCTGTTTCTTTCTAGGTATAACTGGACTAAGACATTAATTATATTCTGTTAGTCACTTGCTAACAGGGCCTGCAAACTATAAACTAGACTAGTACAATTTTAAGAGACTGCTAGTTAAAAAAAAATCAAAATGAATAGTCTAACAAGATCTACATGAGCAGACACATCACTGACAATCGCAGGATTTTGTTTTAAATGCTGAAACTATAACATAAAGGAAGATATACTGCTGGAAAGAACAGGGGCTTATTTCATAAGATAAACAGTAATGTACAAAGTGCAGTAACCCAAAGCAACCTGTTTGAAATTATCTTTCCCTTTTATAACTAGAATATGCTTAAATCTGATTGGTTGCAATTGAATCACTGCCATTGATACATAATTACTGCTTTCGCAATGTTTTTCTGAAATTGCCCAGCTGTTTAACATGCTTCTATCTGACTGCTAACACTGATTAAATATTCAGAGAAAAAAGTCTAATAGATAGGCATATAGGATATATTATCAATGACCCATGCTCTAAAATAGTTCTACTGTGTCTCCTAGTGTCTACTGTGCAGAATACATATATACCTTTTCAAGCAGATGGTTTCTATAGGTTCTTGACATTACTTTGGAGCTGATATCTGTTTTATTGACAATTTTTCTTGCTGAAGATTTCCAAACATTCATTAACCCCCATTATTCTTAAATAGGTTTGTGTTATTAGCATTTGCTTACACTTTCTGACCGGTATAAATTATGATCTGTTTCCAAAAGTTTGCTTTTATACTTTAAAACTTATGAAGAAAAAGTGAGAATTATCTTAAAGAAAGCACACATGTATTATTACTGGAGCACCCTTGGGTCCACATGAAGCTGGTAGACCCTTTACAGCTCTTCCACTACCGAACAGAACTGCTCATCTCTGGTTTAGATTATGTCAGTTTGCATATGGTTTTATATTAATTTTTACCAGCATTTTTAAGAGTGTACATAATTCATGATCTTAGTGGATAAAAATATCCCTATAGAATATATTTGGTCCTATTTGCCATTTTCAGGCAGATATTTAAATCTTTCATTACTATCAGACACTAATGTCATGCATAATTAAAACTGACTAAAGTGCAAACATATAGTTACAAACAGGCTTGGTACAGCCTCAATCAGTGCAACTTTCTTTTTGTATTTGTAAAGTTATAATGAATTTTGGCAGTTGGTTATACCTGTGGACAATACCTCATATATCAGTTAACAAAGGCATTTTTGACAACAACCAACTTCAGACTCTTGATTACTGCTGTATATTGAGGTGCACTGGATCTTATAGATGGTATTCCTTGGAAGGTACCTGCTTACATATATAATAGCAGGGATTGCAAAGTGTTGCTAATAAAACTACTCCACATCTACTAACATGTATAAAGGTCATACAGGTTATGAGCAATCATTGTATAGTTGGTATAGATCCTCATGCACTGGCCAAGAGTTTTCCTTCTTTGTACTGCAGATGGTCATACAGTAGTACTAAGCTCAAGTACAGAGCAGCACCTTCTAAACACGGACATCTGATGTAGTATGGAAGAAATACATCCAGAATCTGGACTAGTTTGCTGTATCAAAGTATCTAGGACTCTTTTGAACGCAGTCTGATCAGTCTCATAGATATCTAATAAAAGATAATTTCTCTGAAAATGGTCTTTATTGGAAAGGCATATTTTATTCAAATGTTCATAAAATAATGTAATCTGCAACTCCTTGCTGTTTGTGCTTTTATGTCAGATGTAACTGAGCAATCTTTGGGATAAAAAGGCCAAGTTATCATCTGATGGAAGTACTGAATATCATGCCCATCTGAATCTGCAGCAAACACTTGATTTGTAGAAAAGGACGTTGAGGTCCAGTCATTCATGATTCTATATTAAAGGCTCTCAAGAGAATATCCAGGTCTCCCACATTGGCAGCATGAAACAGTTCTGGCTGGTCCATCATAGAAAGGGCTATTCTGAGTGCAGCCCAAATATTGCCTGAGATGACTGGGTGAAGAGACTGCAGCTGAGTCCTGCTTTTCCTCTGCAGGCTTAGAGCTGTAAGGAAGTTGCTAACAGCCTCTCTGCAAAGACAACATATCAAAGGAAAAACATATAAAGTCAAAACCACATTCATATGCTAACGTGATACTTCTAAATTAAAAGAATGCAGATTTTAGAAAGCACTGTTAACAAAAGACAACATTCTACTATGCCTTCATCATTTTTACGAAGAACTAAAATGTTTTCTTTTCTAGATATGGCAGTCTTCCAGATCACAATCAAACATTTGAGCTTCCCTTTATCTTGAACAGTTAACATATGGTATTAAATGAACATGATAATAATGGAAACTAGTTATTAAAGCCCAACTCCGAAAGAATAAAAAAATCCACCCTTGCAGTGGGGACCCCTGCACTTCAAAGGTTATTTGCTTGTTTAATCTAGGGGCAGTGGATTAAGGGAAAAATACTTACCTTACGCCTCACTCCAGCAGGCTCCCTTCAGCACTGTGACTGATCCCTGCAGCTGCCATTCCTGTCCTCCACTTCAGCTGATCAAGCTCGGGACTGTGCATGATTGGCTGTTTACACGTTCAAGTTAAAAACTTGAAGACCAAGTCATATATAGATGTCCTGTGGATGGTAAGTGGTTAAAGTGGTTGTAAACCACTTTAATCAAGCTCATTAGCACAATGTAATGAAGGGTAATGTACTTATACCTATAGCTGCAAATTCACCTCTCCAATAGTCTCCTTTAGCCTCTCTTGGCCCTCCTAAAGCTGCCAGTCCATGGGCGTGGCTTAGGACGGGAACATTGGTAGATGAAGACAGGACATCATGCGCTATCTGCAGCTATACACAACCACCAACAACTTGCACATCAGTCTGTAAGTCTCAAGAGAAGGGGCAGGTTGTCTCAATGGTTTGCCTGGTGTCAGACTAAATCAGTGTAACAGAGCAGGGATGATTGATGGAGAACAGGAGCACTTGTAGGTGTGAAACTAAGCTGGTATAATTAGATTGTTTTATATTCTCTAGGTATACAACCATTTTAAAATAAGCTTATGTACAGTGCCGAAGTTTTACAATGGATCACTGCACAGACTTTGACAAATACAGAAAACGCACTAAGATTAAAATAAGAATATGCATGCTGCTTGTATTTAGACAATATCTGCCTACCAGAGATTCTAACCTTTCCTTACTCTACCCAAAACTCAAATAAAAAGATTTAGATATAGATTCGCAATGCAGTTTAAAATGTTAGGTTCTTGTTACTGACCTGTGCGCTCCAAGGTTAATGCAGCTTATTCCTAAATTATATCTGGACCTAATAAATCCTGGCTGTATCTCCAGGGCTTTTGAATAAGCCTCTACTGCTTCTTCACTTTTGTCTCCATTGGCTAGCGTTGCACCCAGGCGGTTCCAAAGTGAGTAGTCCTGGCAAAGAAGAGTTAGTACAAACTCTGTTTTTCAGTTCATATTCAGCTAGCAAAGATGAATGTAACATATATCTAAAATATTTCTTAGTAATGTGCAAGTCAATTATTTTGTCTCTAATGACATCTACATGTATATGTATAGTATTTATCACTAGTCTAGCTATAATGCAAACCTAAAAATATATCATGAGGACATTAAAGTCCAGTTGATGCTCCATACCTTTTTAACTTCTTATTGTCAAATACCTCTGCAAGTTATAGTTTTTTGACTGATTGTTGCTTGCTGATGTCCAAAACACCCTTTTCTCTCAGTGAAAATGTTGCACTCACCCTCAATTGTTTTGTGCCGTTATAGCTTAATTTTAGTCACGCCCTTCAGCACTAGTGTCTTTATGCAGACCTGAACTGCAGAGGAAAACAGGGGGCATGTCTGAACAGCAATATTACTGAGTGTTGATAACCTGGTCTGGCTAGTCAAACTCTGGTGGCTACTGGACTGCACACTGCTGTTTAGACAATGTTCACAGCAGCTGTAACAGGGAGGTAAGTCTATGAAAATGGGGGTTGTTAGTACATTGTCTATATGACTGCGTATCTGTTGCTATGAGTTCAATTGGACTTTAACTTACACACATCTGCCACACTGCCAGGCAAAATGATGACTCTACTATTTCTTTTGTGGTTGCCAACATTATGGTTCAGATTTGCTGCTTCCTGGATCACTTCCTTGCTAATTGGAGAGAAGTGACGATCCAGTGAAGAAAATGGGGGTGGAAATGTGACAACTGTCAGACAAAACGGCATATACTGTCAAACTGAACTATTTGCCTGGAGTTGTGTTTTAATAAGATCAAGTGATTCTAAAACAAACAGAAGGAAATGTAATATTGTGTGCTCCATAGGGCAGTTGTTAAAGAGTACATAGGGTCACCATGTCAAGGAAAGACAGGGGCAGGGAGCTGCTTTTGAACATATACACTTTGAAAGCCTTTAGCCCGGGTTCACACCTATGCGAATTAGATGTGCGTTTCCCCGCATCTAATTCGCATAGTAGGAGAATGTGACTGGCTCCCTATGGAGCCGGTTCGCATATCTCCGGGGCGGCTGCGGAGCTCACTGCACAAAAACGCTGTGCGTCTTTGGCTCCGTTTCAGGGCCAAATTCAGGCATAGAATCGGCCCTGATTCGTCCCTGAAACAGGGAACAGGGACGCACAGCGCTTCTGTGTGATCAGCAGCCCGTTATAGTGTGAACCCGGGCTGAGTGTTATTGATGCTGTGTATCTGCTAAGCATTTTTTTTGTTGTTTAAATTATTTATTTATTTTAAAATATACATAGGGCATAGCTGGGGTTAAGAAGAAGTGAAGTTGGTATTTAGAAATTCTTCAGCTTCATGAACTTACATCAGGTCGGACCATTAAGGCAGAGTTGAAAGCATCTACAGCTCTATCAAACTCCCCACTTAGGTTAAACAAAACTCCGAGTCCAGTCTGCAAGTCCGGGTCTATTAGGTCCCCATTCTGATGTGCTGCCTCTAGATACAAATCCTTTACCTCTTCCAAGGAAACACTGAAAATATAACAATTCAAATTAAGTAAAGCAACCCATACAACATAGGAGATTGTGGTCACGCGTATGATTTAACTTGCATTATACCATTGTTGCGATATATCATGGCTTAGTAGTAACAAGCTGCGTTATTCTAAAAATATTTAATAATAGCTTTTGCTGTTGTCTATAAAACTCATACAAATGACAGCTTCTAAATGAATTCTACGCATGGCTTATTTTATGTGTACCTTCTTTAGGCACATACCCCATGTCATGTGTGCTGTAACAGACATTTTTCTTTATTCTTTGAATATCTGCAAATGTATATCTGTTAATTTAGGCTCTTTCTAATCTTGTGTTGTCAAGCAAATTTTGATGATCTAATTATTTCCTATTGCCTTTATAAAAAGCAAACTTCATTTTAGCTTTTATTTATCCTAAACATCATCATCTTCCTTGGGAAATACACACAAGAAATGACCAATTTGTGAGTATCTTGGATCCTTCTATACTATTTATACTGCAGAGAAATAAGCATTTGCTTCCTATCATTACCCTGAGATAAACTGCTCTAAACTAGTGCAAAACAGCAATATAACGTATTTGCCTTTTCACCCAAGAAGAACATGATCCCTCCAGCATATAAAAGGCTTCCAGGATTACGTGGGCAATTTTTCCCCTGGTTTTGTCTTTGAAAAATACATTACTAAGCCTCACAGACATTCAGCGTTATTACACTGTTCCCTACTTGATTGAGCCAAAAAATAACAACAAGAAATGGGTCACCACTAATAAGGCTTTAAAAAGTAAACTTAATAAGCATTCAAAAAATTGATTTGCAAGTTGCAGCAGTAGTTTAAGAGAATCAATTATTGCAATGCAAGCATACAACTTAAAGTATAACTAAAGGCAAAACTTTTTTTTTTTTTGGATAGAGTGCAGGGGGATTAGAACACCTGTCAGTTTTTATTGCTATCTGTGCCCCTGTTAGGGAGATTTACCCTCTCTATTTGTCCTGTTTACCATCATCATTGAAAGTAACAGAAAAACCCACATTTTGGGTTGTCGCCAGAAAAGTAATAGAGGGAAAATCTTCCAATGGGGACACTAGTTCTGGTGACCACCTGGGGGCCCCCAAGGAATTTCCTTAATTTGCAGGGATTTCCAATCACTTCCTGTTTGGCTATGGGATAGGAAGTGAAGGGAAATCTCCACGAGACATAAATGGCAAAAAAAAAAATCTTGCAGGGTTTATAACACTCCCATGCTCTATCCAAAATGAAAAAAAGCACTTTAAAGCATATCTAAACCCATATATTGCAGCTTACAAGTCCTTAGATGTAGTGGCTGACTAGTTTTCTTTTTTTGGGCAGTTTTTTTTTTACCTTATGACTGCCAATAACACACTTACAATCCTAGGGTGACAAATATTCACCCACTTTATCTATAGGAAAAGTTGCGCTGATACCATGAGACAGAAGTGTGTTAGACTACAGAGCACCTTTTGAAAAGCAGTCAAAATCATCTAAGACGCTCCATGTTTAATTTAAAAGTCCAGAGAATTTTGTGGTTGTATGATAAATATGATTCTGACAGTATTTTGGGCAATTTCTCCCCTGTTTTTGTCTTTGGAAAATAAATAACTTAGCCTCACAAATATTCAGCGTTATTACACTGTGCCCTTCTTGTTTAAGCTGAAATAACCACAGGAAATGGGCCACTGCTAATAAGTCTTTAAAATATAAACTTAATAAGCATCGAACAATTGATTTTCACATTGCAACAGTAGTTTAAGAGAATCAATGATTACAATGCAAGCATATCTAAACCCATATATTGCAGCTTACAAGTCCTTAGATGTAGTGGCTGATTAAACCCATATGTTGTAGCTTATAGTCCTTAGATGTAGTGGTTGACTAGTTTTCTTTTTAGGCAGCTTTTTTCCCTTTATTTTCCCCTTATGACTCTGCCAGTAACACACTAATGCCCCCGTACACACGGTCGGATTTTCCGACGGAAAATGTGTGATAGGACCTTGTTGTCGGAAATTCCGACCGTGTGTGGGCTCCATCACACATTTTCCATCGGATTTTCCGACACACAAATTTTGAGAGCAGGATATAAAATTTTCCGACAACAAAATCCGTTGTCGGAAATTCCGATCGTGTGTACACAAATCCGACGGACAAAGTGCCACGCATGCTCAGAATAAATAAAGAGATGAAAGCTATCGGCCACTGCCCCGTTTATAGTCCCAACGTACGTGTTTT
Source organism: Aquarana catesbeiana (assembly GCF_042186555.1). Lineage (NCBI taxonomy): Eukaryota > Metazoa > Chordata > Amphibia > Anura > Ranidae > Aquarana > Aquarana catesbeiana. The sequence continues at coordinate 235,641,368 of NC_133327.1, forward strand.
ACGTCACGGCGTTTAGAACGATCAGATTTTCCGACAACTTTGTGTGACCGTGTGTATGCAAGACAAGTTTGAGCCAACATCCGTTGGAAAAAATCCTAGGATTTTGTTGTCGGAATGTCCGAACAAAGTCCGATCGTGTGTACGGGGCATTACAGTCCTAGGGACACAAATATTCACTCCGTTTATCTATAGAGGAGTTGCGCTGATTAAATGGGGCAGAAGTGTGTTTGACTACAGAGCACCTTTTGAAAAGTAGTCAAAATCATCTAAGATGCTTCATGTTTAATGTATAAGTCCAGAGAATTTTCTCTGAAGTCTTTTGATACAAGCAGTTATTGTCATTGTTCAGACTTTTTCTAGTACAAATGTATGATAAATACGATTCTGACTGCAGTTTGGTGTAAGCTCAGAATCTTAAATCTTAATGCATATATCATGGTTGGAGTAATAGGCTTCAAAACATTTGTTGTTTGGTAAGCATGTCAATAAACCTCTGCTTTGCCAATTTGACTTTTGCTGGTAAGGGTTTAATTTCTGAAATTATATGGGCAGGGATGGCCCAGCCCTGGTTTAAATTAATTGAAAAAGCTGATTCTAATTTATGAGTTTGGATTTTTTGTCCTATAATTGTACAGATGTAATTTTTCCAAGGAAATTGCATAAAACAGTATTCTTTCTGTTGCAGTCACTATTCATACACTATTAGTACAGGAAAAACTCTGATCCAAATTAATGTAAAATGCTGAAAAAAAATAGATAAAACTGGATAGGGGCACTGTGCTGTACATTTAAAAATGCAGGACTCTGGATGCTAGGGCCCTTTGAAATAAATCTTTTCTGGTCAGTTGAAGAAAATTAGACCAATAAGTAGTTAGTTCTAACTGGCCAAGTACTAGTACAGTAAATATTGTTAATTGATGTAGTAAGTAAAGAGCTAATATTGTGGTCAATTTTGTCTCCTTAGCAACAAAGTGACTTTAACTTTACCTTTCACAAAATGGTTTTGACATTCTCCTGGTCAATGCTGGAGATTCAGATTTCTTCACTAGAAACTTATATCTGGGATTCTGCTTAATCCATGTTTTCAGAGCTTCGTATGCATCTTGCTGATGCCCTATGTTGGTATAGCTGACAGCCAAGGCCATGAGTGCTTTTAAATTATTTGGTTGTAGCTGTAAGCACCTGGAAAGCAATAATGAAACCACATATTAGAATTTATAAGTGGCTAGGTAATTAGGTGTGTATATCTTTAAACATTCAGTGCATACAGTATTCAAGTTTATCGGTCTGTTTTCTAGCAGAACATAAAATATGTGCTTGAAAGCAGGAAATAGTAGAAAAACCTGCAAGTTCCCCAATTTATTATTATGTAAAGAGCATGTTCTTTTTAAAAAATGTAACACAAACATAGGAAGTATTATTTATATATATATGTCATTTTTTTTTAAATGTCATTTTTTTTGGCTTTATAAATGCAATTATTGCTGCAGCAGATTCTAGACATGGCAGAGATCTGCCACTTTACAGGTAGACTAAGGGACCCCCCAGGCACTATATTGGAAGGAATTTTTCATTTTTATGCTTTCAGTTTAAAAATCGAAAAATCACTGCTCATTTAAAAATGAAATTTTTCACAAACTTTTTTTTTTTATTGATACATGTCCCCCAGGGCAGGACCCAGACCCCTATAATCATTGCATGCCCAATTACTTACATATAAGCCTTTAAAATGGGCACTTTTGATTTTTGACATTCAGGTCCCATTGACTTGAATGGGGTTCGTTATTTGGGTCTGAACTTTCGTGGTGTTAGAAAGTTATGGTGCAAACCGTACAGGGGTCCATTCGGCCCATCCCTTATGATGACATCAAAGATGATTAAAACAACCTTTCTTCAAGATAGGAGCAAGCAAACCTGCATTTGATAGTGGTAAATGCTGCAGCTAAAGTGATTTGAAAGAAAATTTATGTTTAGCAAATACTCAATTAATTTTCTTTTGATTACCTCTGCAGAGAGACAATAGCAGCCTGTTCATTTTCATTCTCTGCTTGAGTGATACCAAGGTACTGCCAAGCCTAACAAAGTTTTAGTACAAAGAGAGAGAAGGAAAAGATGGAAATATGGAAAGGAAAACATATTAACATCAGTATTATTAACAAACAGATTGTTTGATACATTCAAGCAAAAATAAGACATTTTATGGAAATGACTATAATAGGAACCTGACTGTTCGGTCTGCGAGGGAATAAAAGATATTTGAGATTAGGTTAATCCTTCCATTTTAACTGTCTTCCAATCTAAACTCCTTCCTGGAATTTCCATTGTCCAGATTAGCAGGGGTGATCTCAAGAATTAATTTGCTAATTGACTTTCATGTTCTAATCCGTTCTCTACCATCTAATTGCGCTTATGACGTTTGCCTTTTTTTCCTAATTAGCATGCAAGGTTTTAACTTCAAGGCTTTTCAAAAAAGGTGTAGCTTTTTTTGACAATTATAGGTCCTTATTTATAACTGCTAAACACATTTTGCGATGTGCATTAACCCTTAACACAAAGCCTGAAATCAGTTTTTAACTTATAAAAAACACTGATATCTGATTGATTGCTATGGGTAATTACATAGTGCTATCTTTTACACCTTTTGTTTAATAGAACCGATCTTACTAGAATATTAAAAATAAACAGGAAGCTACAGAACTCTACCTCTGCATCATTCGGGTCTTGCAAAATAGCAGCTTCCAGGTATAAAATAGTCAAAGGCAAATCCCCTTCTTTCAACTTCTTCATACCTTCTTCAAAGGCAGCAAAACATTCCCTAAATGGATTATCCATGTGGAAATAATAACCCTAAAACAAAACAGTGGCAGATGTCATGTGCATATTAAAAAAAAAACTGTTTATATGGTTTATAATAGAGGGAATGTGGCTGTAACTATAACCAAACATTCACTTGTGCTAAATCAGTCACTGTAATTTAAATCCCATGCACCATTAATATTATGCTTGTTAAAAGCCAGGTTCCCTGCTTTGTAAAACAAAAAATAAAATTTTTTAACTTTTGAGAAAAGCAAAACTAACCCTGTTCTAGCACTGCATACAGTTTAGAAGCTAATCAATATAAAAATTGCCTCTGTTAAAGATAAACATGTAAAAATAAATGATTTAACAGTCAGCGGTTCTAAATTCTAAAACAATATTAGCGTGGTCATGAAAATTTGCCCTGTGTCTCATGTCTTTCTGAAGTGGGCTGCATTTTGCTACATAATTCATCCAGGAAAACTAGGAATGAAGTTAATATTGACACTAATGATAATTGAACAGACTGAATGCATGACCATTTTGTATGTATATGTATTGTATATGAATGACCAAAATGATGACTGCACAAGTGATACGCTTGACAGTAATGATAACTGCACAAACCATGTATATGACTCTAACGATGAGTCCCCAAGCCATTTACAGCTCTAATGATGGGTGCAGAAATCATACACATGACCATAACGATGGCTGTTCAGGCCAAATACATGAATCTACTGATGACTACATGGACCATTTATTTGACCCTTATAATGGTTGCATGGCTCAGTTAACTAATCTTAATGATGACTCAACAAGTCATTTATGAGACAATAATAATGACTTGCACAAGCCATTTGCAGGCCCTTAATACTGACTCAGGACTGACCTAGATTACATGTTATCTTCTGTCATATTTTCAAATGGTACCTGGCACTGTGCTAAATTCCAGTATTTCCAGAACCAGAATTGTGACATGCTACCAAGCCACAACAACAAGGTATTAGTAAAGTGAAAGACTCCTGTTTAAAAACCTGATTTTGCTCAACCAACATTCTTTTGTATTATATATATATACAAATGTATGGATGTAGATATTTGTCAACATGTTGGATCAATTAAGATTGCATTTTATTAGTAAAAAATGTCAAACATTTAAAACTGTATCACAGAAAAAATCACAGTAATGATAAAAAGAACTCTCCATCCACCCCACAGATGCAATGAATTGAATAACTTCAGACCCAAAGGATATATCATACAGCATATTGTAATTTTCAAATTTTTGATATTGAGTTTTCAGGCAAAGCTTCAGGGGAAATTTCCTGGATTTCTATAGGCATGAAAAGGAACCTCATGAGGGGTCACTACCCCAAATGTCCACAACTTAGTGTTACAAGGTCTTAGGTGTGAATGGGGAGCAGGTGTGTTAAATTTGGTGTTATTGCTCTCACTCTCTCATACTGGTCACTGGAAGTTGAATATGGCACCTCATGGCAAACAACTCTCTGAGCATCTAAAAAAAAGAATTGTTGCTCTATTTAAAGATGGCCTATGCTATAAGAAGATTGCCAAGACCCTGAAACTGAGCTGCAGCACGATGGCCAAGACCATACAGCTGTTTAACATGACAGGTTCCACACAGAACAGGCCTCACCATGGTCGACCAAAGAAGTTGAGAGCACGTGCTCAGTGTCATATCCAGAGGTTGTCTTTTGGAAATAGATGTATGAGTGCTGCCAGCATAGCTGCAGAGGTTGAAGGGGTGGGGGGTCAGCCTGTCAGTGCTCAGACCATACACCGCATACTGCAGCAAATTTGTCTGCATGATTGTCAGCCCAGAAGGAAGCCTCTTCTAAAGATGATGCACAAGAAAGCCCGCAAATGGTTTGCTGAAGACAAGCAGACTAAGGACATGGGATTACTGGAACCATATCCTGTGGTCTGATGAGACCAAGTTAAATTTGGTTCAGATGGTGTCAAGCGTGTGTGGCGGCAACCAGGTGAGGAGTACAAAGACAAGTGTGTCTTGCCTACAGTCAAGCATGGGGGTGGGAGTGTCGTGGCCTGGGGCTGCATGAGTGCTGCCGACACTGAGGAGCTACAGTTCATTGAAGGGACACCCCCAGTTGTTGAGCCTGGAAACCTTCCTCACACTGCCCAGTTGGATCCCAGTTTAAAAGTCTGACAGCACTGGCCAATTGAAGTCCATGCTCAGCGCAAGATTACTGGTAAGTAAAGACAGTTCCTTGCAGACACCTGTATACCATATTCAAAGTACATGAATCCACTGGCATGATGTGATATAAGATACTTATTGAAATCTGCTGTTCACGGAGTGTTCCTTAGCTCCTTTGAGATCCATCCAAATTGAAGTGTCCCCATCATGAATGCATCTTTGGTGGATCAAGAGTTGGGATGGATGGATGAGACCTGTGCCTGACCGGTTTCGCCGGTCTCCATTGGCTGCTTCAGAGGCTCAGTATGGAGTGAAATCTAACTCCCTGTGTCCAACCTCATCTTATTTGTCATTTATCTGACCTTAACTAAAGCATATATTATCTAAGTACACATTTGGAATTCATGATTCTTATTACATATATGACTTTCAAATGTTACATGTGCTCTCTATAATTTACCTGATGCATTTCATATGAGCATTCCTGACACTCATTAAACCTGAATAATTGGCTTGGATAAGCTAGGAAAACATCGTCAACATTTGAGAATAAGTCCAGTTACATATGACTAACTATTACTAGCTGTTGGTTATTTCTGATGCATTGATTTCAGACAGTCTGAGTAGACTGATAGACATACACTAAAAAAATAGAACTAAAAAGCAACATTACTGTGTAATACAAAATAAAAAATACCTGCACCCCGAATCCCTAATCACCTGTGCTTTGATATCATGAGTTATAGCTCAACTTCAGGCAAGTTTTAAACTTTGAGTTCCCATCTATGGGACATATATACTGTAGCAATGCAGTCGTGAGGGACTGGCGAATTGGATCAGTCTCCTGTTGGGTTCTCTTGACTACCATCACTGTTTAGGACTTATCGTGGTTGTTGCTCCAGTACATCGCATGGACTGCTAAGTATCTGTCATCACTACTTAATATCAGCACAAGCCCAGATCTACTGAAGGTGGCTCTTGTTTGGATACACATTACTTTGGAACATTATCCATTGGAATCAATATGGGCACAACTATGCATCTGTTATATTACATCCATTGGGATTGATTACATGCAAGCACACAGTTACTATATTACAGTTACATCATAGCATGTGGTTATGCTTTTTGCAAAGCCATCCTATAGTTACACCATAGGAGATGAATTTTTTTCATGCTTTTCACAAAGCTGTTCTGAACTGTTGCTTGCAGAACTGGTCATATATATATATATATATATATATATATATATATATATATATATATATATATATATATACCTATGTCTCTATGTTTTGTTTTATGGGAATATTACCTGGAAGACACCTAGGAATAGTGTAGCTGCTTTATTTCAAGCTGGTATTCACTATGTTCAACTTTGGCTGAATTCAACATCTGCGAGGCATTTATAGTACCACTGTCATACACACAGGGATATCACTAGGCAGATATTCCTTCAGGGTGTGATTGCTATACTTTAATTTCTGCTTCAGGGACTGGTCATATATTAATCTACACATACCATGCACTGAAAGTATATATAGGATGATGCATCACTGTGTTCATGAGCTCTGAAGTGGGGAAGAAATATATGTCTGGCAGCCATTCCTCAGATTGTTTCTCTTACTGATTTATATGTATGCTTTGCATCCTTTTTTGTTTACCGCTTTGTATGGATGACTATTGCATTTAACAGGTGGACCTTGGACCACTTTTAGAAGAGTTTTAACACTATTCCCTGTGAATTTGAACACGACATGTCCTCAGTGGGGATTGCACAGCCTTTTTAGATATCCTGACGGTGACTGCACAGGACACTCTTTTTAACCTTGTTTAGGTCAAGTGCCTATGTCATAAGTCAACAGCCTTTTAATATACAGCTGATTTTTATTCTATAAATGTCCACTAAAAAAGGATCTGGCAAGAGAAATTATTTTACTAATGGTTGCTTTGAAGAAATTCTTGCATTTCACTTTTAATCTTCATGCTAGAGAATACAGCTCATCCAACACTGAAATATGAATAACAGTAAATTGTTCTCCTCATTTTCCATCTACAGTATCCCACATACTGCAGTTCGTGCACTATAATCAACAATCACGCCAAAGCTGTCAGCATGCTGTAGAGTTTGGCATTTGCTGGGCTGTGAAAAGATTCTAGGTCAGAGTTTGATATTTGATGACAACAGCAGCAGTATGTATTTCATGTAACAAAGAACAAAATAGGATCCTTGTATACTTGTACATACCGTTTCTTTAGATGATGTTCCAGTCTGGTTTGAACAGTTTGAACTGTCAGAAATCCAATTCCTTCTTGCCATTTCTTCCCATTCAGCTTGCATCTTATCCCAAAATTCAGTGTCTGACTAGGAAAGATATAATTAAGTCTTTAGCTTATCTTACTACAAATATATGAATATATTTATTTAGTTATGCTCTGTCTCCTGGTATGCATGCTTCAGGGACTTAAAAGAATACAACAAAACATTCTGTATGGTATAAAGAAAGTAAAATGCAAGTGCATCATTAGTGCTGTTAGTAATTATGTTATTGTCCCTCTTCAAACTAGGGAATTCAGTTCACATGCATGGTTAACACTATTCTATTATTAACAAATGAAGGGCTTGTGCTTGAGTACCTGCACAAATTTACCTAACACCTTTCTAGCATCACCAAAAAAAATATGCTGGTGATGTTCCTATGTAGCGTATATGTAACATTTCACTGATACACACAGGTCATATAAAGGCAGAAACAGGCATTCAAGAAGTGAATCCTTCCCTGTTGTCTCAATATTAAGGCTCTTTGTTTCAGGCACCCTACTGGCTGATTCCATGTACCCTTCGTGTAGGCCATGCCAGCAGAGGGGGATTGGGGCAGAGAGAAATAAAATCCCTCTGTTTATTATAACCATGACCATCAATGGCATTTATTCTCCACCGTGTTTATATGGACTACATGAGCTGCTTATGCTTGTATTCATGGCTAGACTGCAAAAATGGAGCAGATAAATAACAAAAAAGTAGCTCAGATGTAACAGCTCCTTTGGAAATCACCAAAGCTTTTGGACTCCCAGCCCATGACTGACAATCTGGAAGCTATACACGCTAAGGAATTGGATGCCATTTCAAAGAGTTTATGGTTTTCACAGTTTTGAATTACACAATCTTTAATTAACAGCCAGCAGATGCAAAATGTAGAGAAACCTTACAGAGTACCGAAACCTCATATAGTAATTAATGCATTTCCTTGGAAGAGTTGTAAATCAATAGCGGTGTAATCCTACTTTATGTGCAAGCTGCAGTTTCGAGTTGCTGTGTGCAGATTCCTAATTAAAGGGAAGCAGGTGCATATCATAATTCCTTCCTATTCTGTGTCTAAGAAAGGGCGCCGAGGTGTCTAACATGTTTACATATTTAATCAAGTGTAAAATAGTATAAAATAAGCAAGGGTTTGATGATTTCCCATTGTGAATTCCAACACTGTATGGAAAAATTAAAATCAATTCTTTTCAAATATGATAAACTGAAATCTTTTCTTAGAAGCAGGGGATTGACATGTGGCACTGAGCCAAGCTATCAAATCCATAATACAACAAAATATCTATCAGCTAGCAGCATACTTCACATTGTATGTCATCTGATGCCAGTGGGGGATGTGAGGAAATTCTATATACAGATAACTGTGGAAAATCAGTAAACTCAAAATCCAATGCTATATCAGGTTAAAAAAGATTTTAGTTTAGCTTTTATTCTACTAGATATGAAATATTGTATATGATTATTTTATAATTGCAGCAAGTAGGTTTAACTGTTTGTTCTTAGCTGATGTGTAGAAAATTCTGTTGTTCACAGTTATCAATATTGCACAAAATCAAATGTATATACAACTGAATCAGTCAGATGGATGACCTCGCTCTCCAATACCCCATCTGTTCTGTTCAGTTAAGGCTATATGAAGTTTCAATGTCAGAAACAGAATTTTAGAGAGAGAATGTAAAAGTAAACAGCTGCTGCTGTGCTCTCCCTTACTCCTAAAGCTCTGTGAATCCTGTGCTAATGCACCCTGTAATAAATGTTTGTGTATTTAAAAGATATGGTACATCATACTAAAAATATATTTAAAATAATTTAATAAAATATACCCAAAATGATCTTTTTTTTTTTGTTTATCAAATGTTTTCCCAGCATTACATAACTTCTATCAGGCGAATGACCGTTGGTTTTTTTTTTTTTGCATGCTATTCTCATATCAAAAATGAATATTTTACTAAATTTACGAAAATTCTCCAGGACGGAATACTATAGAAGTAAAGTATTGTATTGTATTGTAATGCATACTTTCATTTCCATGCATGTGTGGTCTTGGTCACACAATTTTTTTCATACAAATGCCATACTAATTACACGAAAATCGTTTGTTCTGTTATTGTACGAGAGAGATTTTCGTGCTTATCGCTCGTGATATTTTCGCACATGTCGTAAACGACTCTTGAAAGCTGTATACTAATGATCCGATCATTGGACGATAGCTCCAAAAACAGTATTTTTCATCCGATTAGCTCATCGTATGTACTAGGCATTGAATACAGAGTCATACAGTGATTTAAATGGTGCTGTATAGTGCTACTGCTACATTACAGTGCAGTGACTACAGCAAGTGGAGTGTACCTCCCTTATTCACTGTGCTGTATAGTGTTCATTACTGAGTTGCATTGTGGTGGGTTACCTATTATTGTGTACCACCCAGTGTATTTACAGTATATAGACCCTAGCAGGTTTCAGCTAGGAAAGAAAATATTTAAAAAAAATTAGGAATGGGTTTGGAGTGTAAAAGAATTGGCAAATTCTGTAAAAAAAAATTGTACTACATTATGATTTGCTTATGTATTGCACACTGCATTCATATTGTACACACAGCCCTAATAATGTTTTTCTTGTTGGAAGTGCAACAGCATGTACTATGCACTCTGAACTATAGTTGGCTCTGTAGTGATATACTAGCGCCTGTGTGTTTATATTTGCTTGTATATTCCGCAGAGCAAATACATTTTTTTCTCTGCTCTCTCCTGTAATGCTGTTCTCACTCATGTACGCTGTTCTTCTATGCAAGTAAAGCTAAATTCTACATTCCTCAAGATCTCAGTGCCTCATCTTATCACATAACCAACATTATTTACATATTCACATTATTTAGATTTAAAAAAAAACTAGCAAACTTTTGTACTGTCTACAATTGTAATAATAATGTGATGCCCACATAAGCATAATTATGAAAAAACTTCAAATGTGCTGAATGAATAGAACAGTTATTTGGCAAGATGCTGAGTTTCTGTAACCACAGATCACTATGAGGATAGGAGTTGCCCTCCCATAAAATCTCCAAAACATGGATTACATTTTTTTTAGGGTTGGTGTTTGGAAGTGTTTTAGTTATCATTTTTTATTGAGGGAAGTATATAACATTTAAATATATGGCAAAGCTGCCTTTTGTTTGCAGCACATCACTGCATACTATTGTGGTCTAGCTTACTGCACAAAATTACCACATTGCCAAGTGTGCAAAAGTATTAAACCCTTAATCCAACTACTGCCATGCCTGGTAGTAAAATTTGAAAATACTTTGTTTTTATCATCATTGACTTGAAGGCCTAAAGGGAGAAGCAGAGGTTCTTCACCTTCAGCTAGTCAGGTGCAAGCAGACTTTGCATCCTCATGCAAAAGCAGTGGTTAGGCGGCACCTTTGAGAGGCAGGACGAGTCTGTCTTTCCTTTCTGATAGTGGGCATTTTGCACAGCCAGAGCACATGGAGGAGGTGGTGGAGTGGATAACCAAGCTTTTCTCATCATCCTACTGCCCTCTTCTTCCTCTTCTTCTACATTTTATGCTACTGTTCCCCCAATTTGGGAGTCACCTGAATTATTTGAGCACACCATCAGTAACTGAGAAGTAGGCTGGAGTGATGAGTAGGGTGAGGATGATGAAGTGGCAGACCGCACCTGGGTGCCAGAGATTGTAAAGGAGGAAAGTGATGGAGAGACACAAAATCAGTAAGGCAGGATGTCATCCAGGAGCAGCTTTACAGAGAAGTGGAGGGAGGAGCCACCCTATTTAACCAGATGGCATCGCTCCATTACTGTAGACCCTGGTTTACAAAGCAGAGGACCACAGCTTTTTTTCACACAACTGCTGCAGACAGCACCATAGTGGTTTGCACCTGCAGTGTATCAAGCATGATAACATTGGGGCAAGCAGCACATGAATTACATTAGTTGTCAGCAATTGGCCTGCACCCCTTTTCCCTGCCACCCTCTGCCATCCTCTGCCCCCCACTACAAAAAAAATTCTCCATCTGCTTCTGCTGCAACATCTTTGCCCTTGAGCGATAGGAATAGAAGTCTTGCAAGTGGTATGAAAGGCTTACCTTGCCCGAAGCCATTCAGAGTAGGGCCAAGCATAGGTTTGATCCTTGCTGCAAGTGTCCCAATGAACCCTATCCAGTGACAGGGCCCAAATGACCACAGACAGAGGGTCAAGCAAACATGGGCAGGGACATTACATCTCTTTAACGGCACACCGGGCAAATTTGCTGACCGTATGGAAGGCCTTCAGGTGGTCGCAACTATGCAGTGTTCGCAGGGATGAAATTCAGCGCCACCACAACCTGCCTCCCAACTGTATATTATGCAATGATTTGTGGAGAATAGGCTTACTCATACTGTGGTGCCTGTGCAAGGACCCAAGGATTTGGGCCATCAAGGAAAGACCATTACTGGTTGGCCCCTTTTTTGAATCCGTTTTAAAATGATAAAATGCCAGCGCTTGCTCTGCAATGACACAGAGAACTAAAAATTTACCATCTGGGAGAGGTGCTGTCTAACATTCTTTCCAGAAAGTAGCAGAACCCCTTTCATAGAAAAATGGCTTGGACCATCTGGTCAGGAAAGGGAGGAGCAGCAGCGGCTGGCTATGTGAGAATTTGAAGTCCTTATTTAATATGCATCATCTACGCCTAGCTGCTGGCAGCGGTCAAAGGCAGTCCCTAAACCATATGATCTCTGATTATATGAGGTCAAAGGTCTCTCCTTTTCAAAACATGTCCATATAAAATGTTTTATTTACTGTGTATGAAGTCAGTATAATATTTAGCTAACTTTAAAGTATTTTTTTTATTATTAAAATCTAATTGCTGTATTCACGGTTTTAAATATAGCTTACCAAACGGGCTTAAATACTGTCTATGGAGTTAATAAAATCATTTTGGGCAGCAGAGCTGCATACAGTCTGTCATTTTCATAATGACGGATTGTTAAAATACTGTCTATGCAGCACATACTATATTTAATTTCAACAAACTGAGCACTTTATTTTGGGTTCTGAATATATTTTTATTGAGAAAAAAAAGGAGGTGCACAGAACGTTTATGGACAAATAGAAAGCTCATATAGCCATAAGGGCTATAACATACAGATGAATAATCAGGGTGGTAACATAATTGAAAACAAGGAAGTTATGTAGCAAACAAAGCAACTGAAGCCGTGAGATCATATTCCTTTGATTTTAACATGCAAAATATAAAACTGACATTTTTGGGTGCTGTCTACAGCTAAATGGGGTTGTAGTTTAGCCAATGAAGTCTGCAAGAGATTGTAGAAATATTGTGTTTGCTGTGTATAGTATATTCCTTCTACTGCAATCTGAAAAATAAAATGTCATCCTTTTTTCTGTGGCATAGATACACTTAGGTAACTTTTTCGATGAAAAGCTGCATGGTGCATGTTCCTTTTCAAAATTTGTCCTACTCCAATTTTCTCAATGCTGAATATGGAGTCTGTACAATGTTTCTGGCCTTTTTCTCATATAAAACATACTCTAAATTTTCTCATATAAAATATACTCTAAACCTACCTTGTCTCTCCTTCTTCCATTGTGGCATAGTCAAACTGATTGTGCAGTGTGACAATATTTCAGGCTCTTAACTTTGACATAATACACTGTAGTAATACACTGAAGAAAACAGCATTGTCTCTCGCTTCATCATTTCAGCCTAGAAAAACTGCTTACATGATGTTCAGCGTGTCTGTGCAATATTTAAGGCTCTTGTCTCTGACATAATACACTGTCGTTTTTATTTCTTTAAAAAAACTGCCTCATCTCTCCCTCCACCATTGCAGCCTAGTAAAGTTGTTGACATGATGTGTAGCTTGTCTGTGCAATATAGCAGGCTTCTGTCTCTAACATATTACACTTTAATTTATATTTTCCAATATATAAAGTCTTGTCCTTCCCTTTCACATTGTGGGCAAGAAAATGCTTACATAATGTTTGTACCATATTTCTGTCTGCTGTCTCTTAAATAATACACTCTAACGTTTATTTCTGGACTGAAATTGCTCATCTCTCCCTCCTACATTGCTGTCCAGTCAAGCTGTTTACATACTCCCCAACCACTGTGCTATATGTCTGAATATTGTGGTTGAATTGTCATTTTTATTTCAGCATAACAACTGCCTCATCTTGATTTGGAAATTTTGCTGCTATTTGGAAATTATTAGAAAGTTGAGGGCTTTATTTTTTTGGATGTGTAAAGCTTTTTGATGCGAAAACTAATCTAATAAAGATTTATCAAGTTGAAATGACTCAGATTGGGGTATTGCTGCTGTATGCAAGCCAAGTAACAATGCAGTAGTAAAAAAAATATTGCAACGTAATGTATGTCATGCTGATATATGGTTTCACTAATGGTGTTTGGGAGAATTGTGCTGTCCCAAAATACTTCATATAGCTTAAATCAGTGGTTCTCAACTCCTGTCCTCAGCACCCACTAACAGGCCAGGTTTGCAAGATAGCTGAAATACATCACAGGTGATATAATTTGATGCTCAGTGATTGCAGTATTCTAGTCTGCATCTCCCCAAGGTAATACTTAAAATCTGGCCTGTTAGTGGGTTCTGAGGACAGGAGTTGAGAACCATGGCTTACCTGCATCTTGCAAGCATGTAATTTGAAGAAATTGTGTTTTTCCCAGGTCGTCCTTGAAGTCACATACACTAGAGACCCTCCCTCCACTTGTAAAATGTATTGGTACATGGTCCCATGACACTGCCCAGCTCCCTATGCCATATGTTTGACAGTCTGTTGCCAAAGGACTTATCAAAAGCTGTGTGTACTTTTTTGGTGAATGAGTAGGGGTACATTGTACCCCTACTCATTCACATAGGGGTGTGGGATCTGGGGGCCCCTTGTCCTCATCAACATGGGGACAAGGTGCTTTGGGGGGCAGCCCCCTACCCCACAGCACCCCCCCATGTTGAGGACATGTGGCATTGTATGGTTCAGGAGAGGGGGCACTCCCCCCCCCTTTCCTGGCTTTCCAGGCTGCATGCTCGGCCAAGGGTCTGGCATGGATTGGGGGGGACCCCATGCTGTTTTTTTTTCTCAATTTTTATTGCAATTGTTTTGTTTACATTAAAGGAACCCGCTGACAGCTGATGAGTCATCTGTTGTTAAGGACGCGGTGGCCGATCCCTAGCAACCAGCTATATGGTGGTTGTTAAGGTTGCCAGTGGGCCGATGGCTAAGAAACAAAGAAAAAAATGCTGGAAACCGGTGCTTAGAGGTGTGAGGTGAGGTGTAGGCTTATGACTGGGTGTTGGTGCATGGTTTTCAGTTCAATTCCTACCAACAGAAATCTGTTTGCGCTAAGGAATAAAAGAAAAGCACAGCTGTTAATTGGTGTGCTGGCCTTCCTGGCCAGTGTCTGTGTATTTATACATCTGCTGATGATCATGTGGTTCTATGAAAAGGCTTGAGGTTAATTTATGGTGTGCTAGGGCACATAACTTCATTGCCTGGGCAATTGCTCCTTTTCTCTGTATTTCTGAGGAGTATACAATTTATGCTATGCCTCTTTCATCTGAGGTTATTAGGCCAGTTGTTTAAACTTTGGTAAAAGATACAAGCAAGATTGTGTACCTAGTTTCTTGCATTTCTCATGTCCACAGACATTTTTCTGATGTATCTAATAGGTTCCAGTCAAACATGAAAATTTTACATTAAAACTTAGGTGACACACCTTATTCGTATTAGCTAAATCCCTATTTGTCCCAGCATCTTCTAGCGTGTTGCATAAGAGATCAGATTGCTAGAGAATGAGAACTCAACAGGCTTATTCTGTGCTTGCTGCACACATTAGAGGGAGCTGCGTTGTATGGAGGTTTAGTTTAGAGTTGTGAAGTCTTAACAGAGGGTCAACAGTGTGCATATCATTTGTGCTCATTGAAATACAGTATATAACATATTTTTGCACTGAACACTCAAATTTCAATTTAGTTCTACATGTTTCAACCTTACTCAGCCAGCCATGTCCAGACAGAGAAAAAGCAATTTTCTATATAACTAGGAAATTAAACATGGAGGGATATGCGTTGAAATACAAAAAAAAAAAAAACCAAAAAATAACATTCTAGGGATCGGTGTTGATGGGATTTTATTTGCTTCAAGTCTATGGAAATGCAAAATCTCCCTGAAGCAGGTCAAATGTACAGTATGTCAGAAGGAGATCTACCGCAGGTCAAATGCACATCATTGAATTCCTTATAATCTCAGAAGCAACTGAGTCTGATGTCAAACTAATGCCTTCAATACAAGCCCAAAGCTCATTGACACAGGCACTAAAGATGCCTATAGAAATTTGATAACAGTCATTCAATTCTTCTTTTTTTTGCTGGATCCAATAACAATCTACTGTCTGCATAACAGCTCCTCAGATACTTAGCAGCTAGCGAAGAGGACTTCTTAATGCAGATAAAATTGCTTTTATTGTATTCTCAAATTATTCCAGTATTTTCCAGTTGCAATTGTTCTTCAAAAGTGTAGATTAGGGTAGCAGGTGCTTCCTCAGATTAGGCGACCCGTCAGAATGTGTAACGGAAGTGACGTTTCGTCTCCGCCATCTTGCTACACCCCACACTCCTCCACAGTAAGGCTACACTGAGAAAGGAGCAAGTGGACATCTTGTTACACCCACCGGAGTTTTGCATTTTACATTTATTTTTACAAGTCATATTTACACTATATTGTCAAAGGTATTGGAACACCTGTCTTTACACACACTTTAATGGCATCTCAGTCTTAGTCTGTAGGGTTCAATATTGCCCCCTCAAGAGCATATCCCACAGTGTAGTCCAGTGTAGGTCTGGGTACACAGTGGAGCAGCTGGAGGGATATTTGGAATGGCACCAAAGGCGAGTGCCCAGAGGAGTCCCAGGTCTGGTACCACAGGTGGGCTGCCGAAGACACATGGCACAGTAGTCTCGTAGCAACTGTAGAATAGTGCTTCCTGAGTGGCTGGGTATTCCATGGAAGCTGCATGCTAATGGGCTCCTGCCTGGCTGCCCACATGTCAAGGTTAATAATGGAGGACTGTGCACCTGATTGCAGATCACATGCCCAGCCACCACTACCTTATTCAGAAAAAGAAACTGTAAGCTCAAAAGATGGAGTTATTAGTTGTGGTCTCTCTGAGCTGCAGAGGGCAGGAAATAGAAAAACATATATTACCCTGGCATGTCCAGGAGCCCAAGGGCTTGTGGGAACCCAAGAGATTGTGAGAAAAAGGGGTTAAAGGATCAACAGCAGATCCTATCCAGCAACATAAGCCCCCCTCTAGCCCTGCTTGTTACTTTCCTGTGGTAATAGGCACATTATAAGTATACCTTTAGGTTCCCTTCACAGCTGTCTAGTGCTTTGCATGCCATTCATTCTAAATGGGTAAGCAACTGACCACAATCCACAGAAAATCAGAGAGGAACTTTTGTTTTCCAATATTTATGTTGGAAAAACAATATTTACGCTCTCTATCGGCGTATACGACAGCGTGTTCAGTTCCTGTCAATATTCAGCAACTTCGCACAGCCATTGAAGAGGAATGGACCAACATTCCACAGGCCACAATCAACAACCTGATCAACTTTATGCGAAGGAGATGTGCTGCACTGTGTAATGCAAATGGTGGTCACACCAGATACTGACTGGATTTTGGACCCCCCGACTCCCCCAATACAGTAAAACTGCACATTTTAGAGTGGCCTTTTATTGTGGCTAGCCTAAGGCACACCTGTGCAATAATCATGCTGTCTAATCAGCATCTTGATATGCCACACCTGTGAGGTGGATGGATTATCTCAGCAAAGGAGAAGTGCTCACTAACAATATTTGAGAGAAATAGGCCTTTTGTGTAAATAGAAAAAGTCGTAGATCTTTGAGTTCAGCTCATGATAAATAGGGGCAAACACAAAAGTGTTGCATTTATAATTTTGCTCGGTGTGTGTGTGTATATATATATATATATATATATATATATATATATATATATATATATATATATATATTACGTACTCCTTTTTTAACAAATAAAGTGGAACATTTATTGTAAAGTGCCAGTTTACAAGGACACCTCCAAAATTCACATGCATGCAACAAATAAATATAGAACAGATGTAACAACAAAATTTTTTAACCTATATGCTATACGAACAAAAACAATGTGTAACAATGGTTCCCTCGCAGGGAATTACTAAAACAACTTGCATTGACTGAGGGCCCCTTCTGCACTATGTCTCTATGTTGGGTCTTTCTGAGTTCTGGGGATCCCTCCTGCACTATGTTTCTATGCAGACTCCGATATGTGGGGTCCCTCCTGCTCAAAGGTGTCCGCAGACGTGTTGGTCTGTGCAGAGGAGTGAGGCCTGGAGTGTCCAGGGCCCCTCTTCTCAGGCTGCCTGTATTGATTGTGCAAAGTGGTGCCCAGGGCCCTGGCCACTCACTCCTCAGTGCCCATCAAATGCAGCCTGATCACTGCCCGTCAATGCAGCCTTACCAGTGGCCTTCAAATGCAGCCTGATCAGTGCCCATCAAACGCAGCCTTGCCAGTGCCCATCAAATGCAGCCTGATTAGTGCCCTTCAAATGCAGCCTAACTAATTGCCAGCAATGTGGCCTTACCAGTGCCCCGCAATGTGGCATCATCAGTGCCCAGCAATGCAGCCTTACCAGTGCCCAGCAAATGCAGCCTCATCAGTGCCTATCAATGCAGCCTTACTAGTGACTAGCAATGTATCCTTACCAGTGCCCATTGATGTGCCCTCACCAGTGCCAGCAATGCAGTCTGATCAGTGCCCATCAATGCAGCCTCATCAGTGCCCAGCAATGCAGCCTTACCAGTGCCCAGCAATGCAGCCTGATCAGTGGCCAGCAATGCAGCCTGATCAGTGCCCAGCAATGCAGCCTGATCAGTGCTCATTAATGCAGCTTTACCAGTGTCCAGCAATGCGGCCTTGCCAGTGCCCAGCAATGCAGCCTGATCAGTGCCCTACAATGCAGCCTTACCAGTGCCCAGCAATGCATCTTGGATTTGAATATCTCATGCATCTGTCCTCCCCTCCCTCGGTCCTCCTCCTCTAGCGGCCGCTGAAACCAGGTACCGCCTCCTATAATACAAGTCACACTGATTCAATTGGTCGGCATTGGATAAGTGTTCCGCTTATCACTGGAGTGTAGGAGGTGGAACTTTGTTACAGCAGCCGATGGAGGAGGAGGACCGAGGTAGGGAAGGAAGGGCATGCCGGAATGACACCCCCCCAATGCGTGGCACCTGGGACGGACCGCTCCCCATTGGCATGGACGCCCCTCCTTCCTGCACACGCACACTGCCTGCCACAGCTCGCAGTCCTGCTAATGGGAGCGGTGTTCCTACTGTGGAAAAAATAGGATTTTTAAAACAGCTTACCTGTAAAATCCTTTTCTTTCGAAGGACATCACGGGACACAGAGCCACAGTAATTACTGATGGGTTATATAGGTATCACTGGTGATTGGACACTGGCACACCCTATCAGGAAGTTCAACCCCCTATATAATCCCTCCCCCTTGCAGGGATACCTCAGTTTTGTAGCCAAGCAATATAGTGTATTAGAAGAGGGGCGGGACCTCTGTGTCCCGTGATGTCCTTTGAAAGAAAAGGATTTTACAGGTAAGCTGTTTTAAAAATCCTATTTTCTTTCTCGAACATCACGAGACACAGAGCCACAGTAATTACTGATGGGATGTCCCAGAGCAATGCTACCTGAGGGGGGGGAACCACGACCAAGTAGGGTGCAATCAGACCTGAGGACCCTGTACCGCTGCCTGCAGCACACTACGCCCAAAGGCGATATCCTCATGCTTTCTCACATCCACCTGATAGAATCTGGTGAATGTATGAACTGAAGACCAGGTTGCGGCCTTGCAGATTTGAGCCATAGAGGCCCGGTGATGCACTGCCCAAGAAGCACCAATAGCCCTTGTGGAATGTGCCCTGATCTGAAACGGAGGAATCTTCTGTTTCAAACCGTAAGCTTGAATGATCAACTGTCGAATCCATTTAGAAATGGTAGCTTTTGACGCTGCCTGTCCTGTATTGGGACCCTCTGGCAGCACAAACAAAACATCCGTCTTGCGGATCTGAGTAGTTGCCCCTAGATAGGCCTTAACTGCTCTTACTACATCCAACGAATGTAGAGATCTCTCTTCCGGAGAACAGGGATCTGGAAAAAAGGAAGGTAGAACAATGTCTTGGTTTAAATGAAAATCAGAAACCACCTTCGGTAAAAAACTAGGATGAGGGAGTAGTACCACTCTATCCTTGTGTATAATCAAATAAGGCTCCTTACAGGAAAGAGCTGCTAATTCTGATACTCTTCGAGCAGAAGAGATGGCCACCAGAAAAATTAATTTCCTTGTCAACAAGACCAAAGGAATCTGACTTATTGGTTCATAAGGCTGTTTCTGTAACACAGCCAGGACCAAATTCAAGTCCCAGGGGTTTAGGGGCGCTTTAACCGGAGGATTAAGACGCATCACCCCCTGCATAAAGTTTCGGACCAAAGAATGCGAAGCAAGTGGCCGCTGAAATAATACTGATAAAGCAGAAACCTGGCCCTTGATGGTACTCAAGGCCAGCTTCATCTCTAATCCCATCTGTAGAAAATCAAGGATTCTACCTATGACATATTTCCTGGGATGCCAACCTCTGGATTCACACCAGGTTATATAAGCCTTCCAGACTCTATGATAAATCATCCTGGAAGCTGGCTTCCTTGCATTAATCAAGGTAGATATGACAGGACCTGAGAGCCCACGACTCTTCAGAACGTGGGTCTCAATAGCCAAACCGTAAAATTTAGCGTTTGTAAGGCAGGATGGAACACTGGACCCTGAGATAACAGGTCTGGGCGTACCGGTAGGGTCCACGGGGAACCCACCGTCATCCTTACTATTTCTGCATACCAAGTCCTTCTGGGCCAAGCGGGGGCCACCAGAAGTACCGACTTCCTTTCCTGCCTGATCCTGTGAAGGAGTCGTGGTAGTAGCAGAATAGGCGGGAATGCGTAAATCAGTGAGAACCGATGCCACGGAATCACCAACGCATCCGTCCCGCATGCAAGAGGATCTTTTGTCCTTGCCACAAATCTGTCTATCTTTTTGTTGAATCGGGATGCAAAGAGATCTACATCTGGAACCCCCCATCTTTGGCATATGGCCCAAAAGACGTCGGGATGCAGAGACCATTCCCCTGGAAGTAACTGCTGGTGACTTAGATAGTCCGCCTGCCAATTCTCTATTCCCGGGATGAAAACTGCCAATATGCATGGCACATGCATCTCTGCCCAGACTAAGATCTGGTTCACCTCTTTTTGAGCAGCTCGGCTCCGGGTGCCTCCCTGATGATTGACATAAGCCACTGCTGTGGCATTGTCGGACTGGATCCTGACCGGACAACCCTGTAGCCTGATAGTCCAGGCTTTTAGAGCTAGATGTATCGCCCGGATCTCCAGAATGTTGATGGGTAAGGTCCTCTCTGTCTTGGACCATACCCCTTGGACCGCAGCCTGTTCCAGAACTGCTCCCCAACCTGACAGACTGGCATCTGTTGTTACCACCGTCCAGGTAACCGGTAGAAAGGATTTCCCCTTCTGCAGGTTTTCGGGTATGAGCCACCAATTGAGGCTCTGACGCACCGCAAGCGACAGGTGCATCGGAAAGTCTAATGCCTGAACCTTCTTGTTCCAGGTCGACAGAATACTGTGTTGCAGCATTCTTGAGTGCAACTGAGCATAGGGAACTGCTTCGAATGAAGACACCATCTTCCCTAGTAGCCTCATACAAAGGCGGACTGAGGGACCCTTCTTGGTCCTTACTGTCAGAATCAGCTCTCTCAAAGCAGTGATCTTTGCCTGGGGTAGAAATATTTTCTCCTGGCTTGTATCTATAATCAGACCTAAATACTCCAGTCTTCTTACTGGTTTTAGGAAAGACTTTTCTAAGTTGAGGATCCAACCCAGGTGTTCTAGATACCTGACCGTGGTCCTCAAGTTTCCATTCAAAGAGGCTACCGACCGGTCTATAAAGAGCAGGTCGTCTAGGTATGCTATGACAGCTATACCCTGAGCCCTTAATCTGGCCAGAGGAGGAGCCAAGATCTTTGTGAACACTCGAGGTTCAGTGGCTATCCCAAAAGGCAGAGCCACAAACTGGAAATGGCGCCCTCCTACCTCGAAGCGCAGAAACTTCTGATGAGCAGGAAAAATGGGCACATGCAGATATGCATCTCTGATGTCTATTGATGCCAGAAATTCTCCTCCCTGCAGGGTGGGAACTACTGTTCGAATTGATTCCATGCGGAAGGATTGAATCCTTAGGAATCGGTTCAGATCCCTTAAGTCCAAAATGGGCCTGACATCCCCATTTGGCTTTTGGACCGTAAAAAGGTTGGAATAGAAGCCCAATCCCTGGTCCTTTGCGGGAACTATCATAATAACCTCCTGCGACAAAAGTCGCTCTAACGCTAGAAGGAGCGACTGCTTCTTCTCTGGGTCTCTGGGAACATTTGATCTGAGGAACCGAGGAGAAGGGAATTCCTGAAACTCCAGCTTGTACCCTAAGGTTACCGTGGAGACTACCCATCTGTCCTGGAAGTCCTCGTGCCAGAGCTCTGAGAACTGTCGCAGTCTTCCCCCCACTCGAGTGAGCGGGGGCGCCCCCTCATGCAGAGGTCTTAGTGTTTTGCCTAGTAGGCTTCTTTCCCCAGGACTTCTTTTGTCCCTGGGGTTGACTCTTGTCTCTGGACCCCGAAGGAGGCGGCCGTCGAGACTGCCTGGAGGCTGAAGCCCCCGGCGCTGGGCAAAGAGTCCGTTTGAAAGAGGGACGCTTACTCTTCTTCTTGACAGGTAAGAGAGTGCTTTTCCCACAAGAGATTCTCTTGATATAGTTATCCAAGTCCTCTCCAAACAACCTTGCACCACGAAATGGAAACCCAGCCAGTAGCTTCTTACATGGTGCTTCGGCTGACCAATTTTTCCATCACCTAAGACACTGGCGTAAAAACTGAAGTATCCCTGCAAGGGGGAGGGATTATATAGGGGGTTGAACTTCCTGATAGGGTGTGCCAGTGTCCAATCACCAGTGATACCTATATAACCCATCAGTAATTACTGTGGCTCTGTGTCCCGTGATGTTCGAGAAAGAAAGTACAGTGGCGCTGTTCCCATGTGTTCCTGCAGTACTCGAGCCCTGGTTTTCCCTCTTATGAGTATGTCAGTGTTAATCTGACAGCAAACATATGCAAAGCAATATAGTATTGAATAGAATACTAGTGCCTCCTCTTCCATTCTAAATGCTGTGGTTCATGGGAATTACACGAGTTTGATATCAAGACTCATGTACCTATACCTAGTTCTAAATTATAATAATGTAATTATTTTTAGTGCATACATAACTAGATAAAATCCTGCTTTTTATATCTAATAGAAGTTTAGTTAAAAAAAAAACAAAAACATAGGTGCACACAAGTGTATTTGTTTTAAATGCAAGAAGTCAATAAACAATGTTAATACAAAATACTCAGATCACAGGGCTTGCACCGCAAAGGCCTTAAACTGTGTTTCCATTTTTCAGTTAAATTTTAGAAAACCCAGGGCCATCTTTTCGCATGGGCACGCTAGGCAGTTGCCCGGGGCCCCACATGCCTGGGGGGCCCCACCTGCCCAGCAACCCCAGCCAAGCATCATTCAGATGTCGCAAAGTTCGCTGCCGCATTCTGCCAGTGCTGTGCGGCTCCCGATCAGTCCCGATATCAGTCAGCGACTCAGCGGTGGGCACTGTGCAGTGTGAGTCAGCTGTCACTGTGAAGAACGGAGCCGATGCTTTCTGTGTAGTTCCGGCTCTTCACAGGCGGAGTGATATGAAATGCACTCCTCCTGAGACAGATACAGGAAGCATCGGCTCTGCTCTCTACTGCAGCCGCATGCTGCAGCTTCCTGTCACACTTCCGTGTCTCAGAGGAGCCAGGCAGCAGTACACATGCCAGCATCGTGCGTGATTGTGTAGACAGGGCCCCAGTGCACTGTATTGCCCAGGGACCTATAATGCTCTTAAGATGGCACTGAGAAAACCCCACTATATATTTTTTATGTGTTCCCATTCACACAGCATACCTAAAAATAATAAAATAATGAAACATGTATTTCTTACCTTTCCAAGTGTTTGTTTGGACCAGGCTTCGGGCAGACTGCAAGCTGCAGTGAATAATTTGAAATGAGAGGAAGCTCAGTCTGTCACCACTGACAAAGAGGAACACACAGAATTTCCCCTCATTAACATACAGTGCAGATATGGTCAAATCTAGTTTGCAAGTGTTAATGAGATCTGTCCGCATAGTACAGGCCTGTTTAATTATGATAAATATTAGCTTTCCAACCCTCTAGGTAACATTACACAGCAGAGAAACATTTCAGTGTTTGGGTTTTCTGAAAAGAGCTAGTAGAATGTAAGCAGCATTTTTTTTGAGTTATGTTATGTGAATAAGAATATGTAACAAATATACAGTAGCTGTTTTCCCAATTTGACTGCAAAAGTGGAAATACATTTTAAAGTAATATTAAACCCTCAGATTTTTTTAGGAACTTTCTGCAGCTGATTTAGTAACTGACTGAGTATGCAGCTTCTTTCTTGGCCATGTTTCTGTTTAGGTTGGAGCCATTACAACTGCCCCATATTTCATAGTTTTAGAATGGCTTCTTTCTTTTGCAGTGTCCCATGGAGCCACCCTTGCATGCAAGGACTAGAATTATGTATCCATACACTGCATGCATTAATACAAATACACAGTCCCATAACCCATAAGATGGCAAGGCACTCCCCTTCTCTTCTTTTCTCCTCCCCTCTTCTTTATCCAAGATAACAAACTGGCTTGAGGCTGCACTGTCTACAACATGAAAGTTGTAAATTGCAAGTGCTAGGGTAAGATTTTTTTTAACAAATAGTTTACTGGGGAATGTTAGTTTTATTGTGCTTAATGTGTTAAACCAAAAACATACTTTAAAGTGATTGTAAAGTTGTTTTTTTAAATAACAAACATGTTATACTTACCTGCTTTGTGCAAAGGTTTTGCACAGAGCAGCCCCGAGCCTCCTTTTCTGGGGTGTCCCGGTGGCGCTCCTGGCTCCTCCTCTTCATTGAGTGCCCCCAGGAAGAGCCGCTTTCCATGGGGGCACTCATGTGTGCTCACTCCCGAGTCCTGCTGCTGTGTCCATTGACACAGACAGCAGGACTCGGCCCCGACAGACCATATTGGCCCCATAAAGAATGAGGAAGGACATCTGGTAACAAAGGATGGGGAGATAGTGAAGGTATTGAATTTATTCTTCTCCTCAGTCTTCACGAGGGAATCGGGGGGCTTCAGTAACCAAAACTGCAGTGTTTATCCTCATGACACATCACAGGAAGCACCTCCATGGTTAACAGAGGACAGAATTAAAATCAGACTTGGGAAACTTAACATTAATAAATCACTGGGATCAGATGGCTTGCATCTGAGGGTACTTAAGGAACTCAGTCAAGTAACTGCCAGACCATTGTTCCTAATTTTTACTGACAGTCTACTGACTAGAATGGTACCAGCTGATTGGAGAAAAGCCAATACTTTAATAAACCAATATTTAAAAAGGGCCCAAAATACATACCTGGGAATTACAGACCAGTTAGCCTAACATCAATAGTATGTAAACTCTTGGAGGGGATCATAAGGGACTATATACAAGATTGTAGTAATGAGAACGGTATCTTTAGCAGTAATCAGCATGGATATATGAAGAATCGTTCTTGCCAAACCAATCTATTAACCTTCTATGAGGAGGTAAGTTGCCATCTAGATAAAGAAAGGCCCATAGATGTGGTGTATCTGGATTTTGCAAAAGCATTTGACACAGTTTCCCATAAACATTTACTGTACAAAATAAGGTTCATTGGCATGGGCCATAGGGTGAGTACATGGATTGAAAACTGGCTACAAGGGCGAGTTCAGAGGGTGGTGATAAATGGGGAGTACTCGGAATGGTCAGGGGTGGGTAGTGGGGTCCCCCAGAGTTCTGTGCTGGGACCAATCCTGTTTAATTTGTTCATAAACGACTTGGAGGATGGGGTAAACAGTTCAATCTCTGTATTTGCGGACAATACTAAGCTAATGAGGTTCAGTGTAAAAAAATGTAAAATAATGCATTTGGGTGGAAAAAAATATGAATGCAATCTATACACTATGGGGAGAACCTCTGGGGGAATCTATGATGGAAAAGGACTTAGGGGTCCTAGTAGATGATAGGCTCAGCAATGGCATGCAATGCCAAGTTGCTGCTAACAAAGCAAACAGAATATTGGCATGCATTAAAAAGGGGATAAATTCCAGAGATAAAACAATAATCCTCCCGCTCTACAAGACTCTGGTCCGGCCACACCTAGAGTATGCTGTCCAGTTCTGGGCACCGGTCCTCAGGAAGGATGTACTGGAAATGGAGTACAAAGAAGGGCAACAAAGCTAATAAAGGGTCTGGAGGATATTACTTATGAGGAAAGGTTGCGAGCACTGAACTTAGAGACGCTTGAGAGGGGATATGATTTCAATTTACAAATACCGTAACTGGTGACCCCACAATAGGGATAAAACTTTTTCACAGAAGGGAGTTTAACAAGACTCGCAGCCACTCATTAAAATTAGAAGAAAAGAGGTTTAACCTTAAACTACGAAGAGGATTCTTTACTGTAAGAGCGGCAAGGATGTGGAATTCCCTTCCACAGGCGGTGGTCTTAGCGGGGGGCATTGATAGTTTCAAGAAACTATTAGATAAGCACCTGAACGATCACAACATACAGGGATATATAAGGTAATACTGACATATAATCACACGCATGGGTTGGACTTGATGGACTTGTGCCTTTTTTCGACCTCACCTACTATGTAACTATGTAACTATGTGTACAACTCCTTTAAGCTTTGTAAAAATGTATTATGGTAAACATCATAATAATCTATGTTTGCCTAACAGATTTGTAAACCCGAATGTGCATGAGGCACATTGTTCAGGAAACAGCAGTTTATAAACTGATAGGCTCACTAAGAGCTATTTTTCACCTGTGCACAAACTCCATAGGAAAATATAACTTTTACCCAAAAGACAAATTATTGCATCCTATAACAAAAACGTTGTGAAAAACAGTCCAAAAATATGGCCAGAGACAAAGTTTATATAGGTGAAAGACTCTAGCTTGGGTTTTGGTCACCTAGTTGGAAGACTACAAGTGTCTGATTGGAGAAAAAATTGTGTTCTGGCCGAGATCACTGCCTTTTGTGCTTGCTATTACCACTAACCTGCAGAAGGGGAAAGCCTTGATGCAACTGTGTTGATTTGCTAAAGGCAAATAGACTCTCTACTTTGCAAGGGAATTATCTCTAGAGCTTAGTGAATGCAATGAAGGTCTGTTAACTTCTATTATGCAATCACATGCAAGCAAAAATGCTGTTTTTTTTTTTCAAAATGCTTCTTGGTCATGATTGGGTATTCTTTGCAAAGTGAAATTTCACCACATTCAGTAAGCTCTGGGGAACATTCCCATGCAAAGTGAACAGCTTATTTTAATTTGGTAAACCAACCTCATTATGTCAGCCTCTCAAGGGCTGGGGCAGAGGCTACAGAAGAGTGCCAGATACTGTGCATGCGGGTATTTTTTTCTGGACCATTGTTTCCTATTAATCTAGAAACAATTGAGTACTGTCCGTGATTCTTTTTTTTTTGCACTAACATACAACTTTTCAGGACACACTTTCGGGGTATGTTCTCTTCTTCAAGGTCCAAGTAGTACTAATTCAAGAACGTTTTAGCAAGATGTAAAGAAAAGACAATCTCTGAGGGAAAGAAAAAACAAACACACACAAACAAATGTACACAGTAATGGTAATAAAACCAGCATAGTTAGCAAGATAAGACAGAGGGAGATCTATAGACTGGGGGGAAATTTCTTTCTGGCAACTACGCTCCGTGTATGGCCGGCCTAAATTTAGCCTGTTATCTTTTGTATGAAATAGAACTATCATTCTTCGTTCAAAAGTTTTCCTTTATTGAATAGTTTTGAAATTCCTTGTAATAAATAAGACATTGAGGTCTTCCATATTGTGTTCCGGTTGTGAGAAATGATGTCCCACAGGTGTGTAGAACTCAAGCAAGCTGTTGAGTCTAGAAAAACTCATCCACTTTATCTTCATAAAGGCGCCTGAACCTTCTGTGAATATGAAAATTTCTTGCAGCCAATGAAATGGGCCCCATATAGGTTTGTTGGAATTTTTCCTGGCACAGTTTAGCTTGAATATACAGCATTTGTTACTGAATGCAAAATTCCTTTTGCATACCCTGGCACATGCACTAATTACAGTATGGCAAATTTGAGCTACAGCATATATACTGAGGTACATTCATGGTTTCTTTTACTCTCTTTAGCAGTTCTAAATCATTATCCTATTTTATGTGGTAGAAATATAGCTAGGAGAGAGCACGGGCTGTGCTGATTGTGACTATTGTGAGACTTGCTGTTGATTGCTAAATTAAAGTGGTTGTAAACCCTTACTCATACCCAGTGAAGTGACTGGCCTTTCTGATACACAGAGATGACACAAAGTCTCCTACGTAAGTTATACCTGTTTATCTGCACTCTTCTCTTCTCTACATCTGTTTAAAGTCTGGAATATATAAACCTCGTCAGAGCTACCAGAAAACAGAGAGCTGAAATTACACTCTGCAGAGCTCAGTGAGGAGAGAGAGAAGGGACACTCCTCCCTCCATACAGCACATAGGAACAGAGCTGAGGCTGTCAATCATAGGCTGTATGCTGGACCTCCCTCCCCATCACATTTTTTTCTCTTGGTGTCAGGATAACTTGTCAGAAGTGATTCATGCTGATGGTAGAGGAACGAAGCAGCAGATAGAAATGGCACTAAGTGCTCTTAATTGAGACACATTATTAAGTACACATTATAGAGGGATATGCTTTTTTTCTTATTTCATGTGAGATTTACAACCACTTTAAGTAGTGCTTCTTTTCTTTTCTCCTGGGGATGGAAAAAACAGTGTGGGGCTTGAACAATCAGGGATCAAGTAGCAGTGGGCATAATTGTCCTCATCATTGACAAAAATTTACTCATCATTGTGGAGATTTACTAAAACTGGTGCACAGACAATCTGGTGCAGCTTTGCATAGTAACCAATCAGCTTTTAACTTCAGCTTGTTCAATTAAGCTTTGACAATAAAACCTAGAAGCTGATTGCTTACTATGCACAGCTGATCCAGATTCTGTGTGCACCAGTTTTAGTAAATCTCCCCCTTTACATCTGTCAAAGAAAGAAGAGGATATGGCAAACATGCTAGTCTTGCCAACATCTAGCTGTTAAACAATATGTTGCTTTCTAGCAGCAATGTGCCCTAAGGGTGTGTGTCTGGTGTCCGTTTCAGAAAATACTCTTCAATATACAGGACATGAATAAATGAAAGATGCAGTCCATGCCACAACCATTTAAATGAAAGCACACATGATCACATGCAACTTAGGCAGTACTTCAAGCCCAATCAAGGGATCTTAAATGTAGTCCATATAACTTCAGCATACATGGATACAGTATAGGCATAGATCCTGTACATTGTTTCAGATGACCATTCATATGCTGATAAAAGCAAGTTTTTCCCAATCAATATTTCACTTGCAGTTACATGTGCAGCTGCATGCCAAATGGCCTTGGTGGCCTGCAGAAACTTTTTTTTTTATAGCACATAAATAAGCTGTGAGTAGAAAATATATAAAATAAGCTTATTGATCATTAATGATTTTATACTGGGCAATAAATGTATTAGTTTATAACACTGGATTTACTAATGGGTGACTATGGGCCTAAATATACTACACACAATATTGAGTTTGAAAAAGGATGAATACAATCAGTACAGATGCGATATTGGTCATACCGCAACATAGGAAGTTATATTAAAATAGAAAGAATTCCATTAAATAAGTAGGGTGGAGTAAGATGGAGGACTAAGTACAGTTGAAATAGAGATCACCGCATTTAGAGTATAAAGAGTGTACCAATATGGCGTCTGTGCAACTTCCGGCCACAGACAGGAAATGCCGTAATAATAAAGAAAAGAAAGTGGCTTAGTAGAGAAGAGTAGGAGTGATTGGGTGAAGTAGGAGGGGCATAAGATACTAAAGCGAGCCAGTCACGCCCAGCTTCTGAAGACGCCCAGTGGGAAGGGAAGAAACTCGGCAAGCAGGGACGAGTAACTGGAACGCACGCTGTGGCAGCACTCCGAACTCTAAGTAACATTATAGTTCTGCCTAGCTAACAATACGTAAAGAATTCTAAATATATGTATCATTCTAATTGGTTAAATGAATAAGTAGGTTTCCTCCCTTATTATGAACAAAATATGTCATCCAAACATGTACCCCTTATTGGTGGAAAATAATTAATAACACCCATCTCGTTATGTGTACTTAGGATGAAACACAAGCCAAAATAAACAAGTCTCTGCTCTTCAGTTCAGTGTCTGTGTCTGTTTGGCCAGGACTTCCGGGGGCCCTGTAGCCAAGGCTAAAAGGTAAGAGGGAGACCAATGGTAGAATTGAACCCCTGCACCATGTACATGCTTGAAAATTTTAACATTTTTTAAGTGTAATTGCTTTTAAATCGTAGAATAAATCAAACAGTATTATGCTATGGAGATCTCTCTTTTCATTAAATTCCATACTATGGATATAATTGTGCTGTGGACCCTGTAATCGGAGGAGAGGAAAGGAGCTATATCCATTTACATCATAACAGGATACATACCATGCCTATTTGATTCATACTGTTGGTAAGTGGGGAATACAGGCTGGGAGTACGGAGTGGCACCTTGGATACTCACTGAAATAATTAATCGGCACTTTTGTTTGCACTTATGGATCATAAAATGACTAAATTGTTTGCACTGGCACTTTATAGACGTGTATAATTTTGTACTCGGTGTATACGTGATACTGAATATGGAAGCAGCGCTGGGTTTATTTTTTTTTACTGCTTGTTAATAGCTCTCTAAAATAAAAGTATTTAAAGAAAAGAAGGATTGTGGGATATATGTCCTACATTCCCTCAATATACATTAAACGCCAGTAACAGCCACCTCACAAGCATCCTTCCTAATGCAAACTGTCATCACTTCTGCTATATTTTTTTCTTCTCTCCTTTCTCATAATAAAACCGTCAATTCCTTTAATCCATCAATCCTCCGCTATCTTCACCAACCTTCCTTATACTCTCCTATCAAAACTTCCCCTGCCTCTTACTTCTACTACTGGGGGATCTGTGTGCAGAAAGGAGGAATGATGAAAGTTTGAGGGGGAAAGGGTCAGTTCACACCATAGAAATGCAGTCCGGATGCATTTCTGCATGCTCATTTTTGATGCTTTCCAGTGCATTTTCCCCTCTTTTTTTCTTTACCTTAAAGGGGACATGTGCATTTTTAATTTCATTTACTTATATATCAATTTCTGCAGCGCTTTACATATATATTATACATTCACATCAGTCCCTACCCTCAAGGAGCTTACAATCTAAGGTCCGTAACTCACATTCATACATATACATACTAGGGCCAATTTTTAGACATAATCGAATTAACCTACCAGCATGTCTTTGGAGTGTAGGAGGAAACTCACGCAGGCACAGGTAGAACATGCAAACTCCAGGCAGGTGGTGTTGTGGTTGGGATTTGAACCAACAAATCTTTTTACTGCTAGGTGAAAGTGCTAACCACTACACCACTGTGCCACCCATTTTTGATGTGTTTTACTGTGTTCCAGTACAGCTCAGTGCAGAAAAAATGCAGCATGTTCTACTCTTTTTTCTGGACTGGAACACGCTGGAACTGACCACACTGGTGTGAACTATGCCATTCAAAACTATATAACCTACTATCTATGCATTTCTGATGCAGAAAAAAAACGTACTGGACTGCGTGTGGTGCGAACCAGCCCCAAAGACACAACTTCATATCTTTTACCATCTATTATTTTACTAAGAGCAAAGTGGTCAGATTTTAAAGGTGGGTATTATAGTACAGTTCCTCCTTAGGCAATTTTGTTTTAAAAAACGTTATGGTGCATAAGAATTGTTTTGTTCCATAAAGCAGAGCTCCACCCAAAAGGGGAAGCTCCACTTGTTTGCTTCTTCTCCCCTCCCCTGCCACATCTGGCAAATTTTGGGGAGGAAGGGGGAGCGGGCACCTGTTTTTGACAGGTACCCATCCCCACTTCAGGGTGACCTCACTGTGGCGAGGATCCTCGGAATTTGCCACCCCCTCCTCCTTACGCCGCTGCCGGGCCATTCACAAAGCGCAGCACGCTTTACGCATGCGCAGTAGGGAACCGGCTGTGAGGTTGTAAGGTTGTAAGGTTTCCCTTACAAG
This sequence comes from Aquarana catesbeiana, assembly GCF_042186555.1. Classification (NCBI taxonomy): domain Eukaryota; kingdom Metazoa; phylum Chordata; class Amphibia; order Anura; family Ranidae; genus Aquarana; species Aquarana catesbeiana. The sequence goes on from NC_133327.1 coordinate 235,673,204, forward strand.
TAATGGCAGCGGCAGCACCCGAGAACCGACTGAAAAATTGTCACTGCTGTGTCTCAGCCAATCAGGAGGAGAGTCCTGGATGGCTAAGACACACGTTGACATCCCTGGAGAGAGATGGGGCTCGGGTAAGTAATTAGGGGTTGCTGAGGAGGGTACTACACACACACACAGAAGGTTTTTTTATCTTAATGCAAAGAATGCATTAAAATAAAAAAACCTTCTGCCTTTACAACTCCCTTAAATATTTATAAACAATAATCTACCTATAAACATATATATATATATATATATATATATATATATATATATATATATATATACATACATACAGTATCTCACAAAAGTGAGTACACCCCTCACATTTTTGTAAATATTTTATTATATTTTTTCATGTGACAACACTGAAGAAATAACACTTTGCTACAATGTAAAGTAGTGAGTGTACAGCTTGTATAACAGTGTAAATTTGCTGTCCCATCAAAATAACTTAACACACAGCCATTAATGTCTAAACCGCTGGCAACAAAAATGAGTACAACCCTAAGTGAAAATGTCCAAATTGGGCCCAATTAGCCATTTTCCCTCCCTGTGTCATGTGACTCGTTAGTGTTACAACGCCTCAGGTGTGAATGGGGAGCAGGTGTGTTAAATTTGGTTTTATCACTCTCACTCTCTTATACTGGTCACTGGAAGTTCAACATGGCACCTCATGGCAATGAACTCTCTGAGGATCTGAAAAAAAGAATTATTGCTCTACATAAAGAAGGGCCTAGGCTGCAAGAAGATTGCCAAGACCCTGAAACTGAGCTGCAGCACAGTGGCCTAGACCATACTGCGGTTTAACAGGACAGGTTCCACTCAGAACAGGCCTCGTCATGGTCAACCCAAAAAGTTGAGTGCACATGCTCAGCGTCATATCCAGAGGTTGTCTTTGAGAAATAGATGCATGAGTGCTGCCAGCATTGCTGCAGAGGTTGAAGGAGTGGGGGGGTCAGCCTGTCAGTGCTCAGACCATACGCCGCACAGTGCATCAAATTGGTCTGCATGGCTGTCATCCCAGAAGGAAGCTTCTTCTAAATATGTTGCAGAAGAAAGCCTGCAAACAGTTTGCTGAAAACAAGCAGAGCAAGGACATGGATTACTGGAACCATGTCCTGTGGTCTGATAAGACCAAGATAAGCGTATTTGTTTCAGATAGTGTCAAGCGTGTGTGGTGGCAACCAGGTGAGGAGTACAAAGACAAATGTGTCTTGCCTACAGTCAAGCATGGTGGTGGGAGTGTTATGGTCTGGTGCTGCATGAGTGCTTCCGGCACTGGGAAGCTACAGTTCATTGAGGGAACTATGAATGCCAACATGTACTGTGACATACTGAAGCAGAGCATGCTGGGCTTTAGGGCAGTATTCCAACATGATAACGACCCCAAACACACCTCCAAGATGACCACTGACTTGCTAAAGAAGCTGAGGGTAAAGGTGATGGAATGACCAAGTATGTCTCCAGATCTAAACCCTATTGAACATCTGTCGGGCATCCTCAAACGGAAGGTGGAGGAGCGCAAGGTCTCTAACATCCACCAGCTCCATGATGTCGTCATGGAGGAGTGGAAGATGCCCAAAGGGGCAACCTGTGAAGCTCTGGTGAACTTCATGCCCAAGGGGGTTAAGGCAGTGCTGGAAAATAATGGTGGCCACATAAAATATTGACACTTTGGGCCCAATTTGGGCTTTCTCACTTAGGCTCCTTTCACACTTGTGCGACTTGTCCTGCGACTTTGGACTGCAAAGTCGCATGACAAGTCTTACCCCATGATTTCCAATGAGTACCATTCATATCTGCGTGACTTCAAGTTGCACCTACTTCAAAGTAGTCCCTGTACTACTTTGGTCCGACTTTGATGCGAGTTGAGGTCCATAGACCTCAAGTTTACACAGCCATTTCCTGAAATCGCATCAAATTTGCGACCGCAAAATCACGTGACTTTTAAGACGTGGCAGTGTGAAAGGTGCCTTAGGGATGTACTCACTTTTGTTGCCAGTGGTTTAGACATTAAGGCTAGGTTTCCACTATTGTGACACCAAAGGAACCAATGCGAGAACAAGTCATACCGAAGTCGGATCAAAGTAGTGCAAAAACCTTTTTTGGAGTTGCTGTGACTTGAGTCGCACCAATTAAAATGGGGACCATTGAAATACATGGATTTTGACTTGCCAAGTCGCACAACAACTCTTAGTAGAGGAAACAGAGCCTAATGGCTATGTGTTGAGTTACTTTGAGGTGACAGCAAATTGACACTGTTTTACAAGCTGTACACTCACTTTACATTGTAGCAAAGTGTCATTTCTTCAGTGTTGTCACATGAAAAGATATAATAAAGTATTTACAAAAATGTGAGGGGTGTACTCACTTTTGTGAGATTGTCAGATAATATATATATATATATATATATATATATATATATATATATATATATATATATATATAGATAGATATATATGTGTGTGTGTATTTATTTGTTTATAGGTAAATTATTGTTTATAAATATTTTTCCACCTGTGTGTAATTTAGTCTCAATATAAATACAGCTGTTCTGTGAAGCTCTCAGAGGTTTGTTAGAGAACTTTAGTGAACAAACAGCATCATGTAGGCCAAGAAACACACCAGACAGGTCAGAGATAAAGTTGTGGAGAAGTTTAAAGCAGGGTTAGGTTATAAAAAAATATCCCAGGTTTTGAACATCTCACGGAGCACTGTTCAAGCCATCATCCGAAAATGGAAAGAGTATGACACAACTGAAAACCTACCAAGACATGGCCGTCCACCTAAACTGACAGGCTGGGCAAGGAGAGCATTAATCAGAGAAGCAACCAAGAGGCCCACGGTAACTCTGGAGGAGCTGTATAGATCCACAGCTCAGGTGGGAGAATCTGTACTCAGGACAACTATTAGTTGTGCACTCCACAAGTCTCACCTTCATGGAAGAGTGGCAAGAAGAAAGCCATTGTTGAAAGAAAGCCATAAGAAGTCCCATTTGCAGTTTGTGAAAAGCCATGTGGGGGACACAGCAGACATGTGGAAGAAGGTACTCTGGTCAGCTGAGACCAAAATTTTACTTTTTGACCTAAAAGCAAAACGCTATTTATGGCAGAAAACTAACACTGCACATCTCCCTGAACACACCATCCCCACTGTGAAACATGGTGGTGGCAGCATCATGTTATTGTGATGCTTTGTTTCAGCAGAGACAGGGAAGCTGGTCAGAGTCGATGGGAAGATGAATGGAGCCACATACAGGGCAATCTTTGAATAAAACCTGTTAGAGTTTGCAAAAGACTTGAGACTGGGGCGGAGGTTCACCTTCCAGCAGGACAGCGACTCTAAACATACAGCCAGAGCTACAATGGAATGGTTTAGATTAAATAGTTAGAATGGCCCAGTCAAAGTCCAGACCTAAATCCAATAGAGAATCTGTGGCAAGACTTAAACATTGCTGTTCACAGATGCTTACCATCCAATCTAACAGAGCTTGAGCTATTTTGCAAAGAAAAATGGGCAAAAATGTCACTCTCTCGATGTGCAAAGCTGGTGGAGACATCCCCAAAATGACTTGCAGCTGTAATTGCAGCAAAAGGTGCTTCTACAAAGTATTGACTTGGGGAAGCAGAATACAAATGCATGTCACACTTTTCAGATATTTATTTGTAATACATTTTGAAAACTATTTATCATTTTCCTTCCACTTTACAATTATGTGCCACTTTATGTTGGTCTATCAAACTATGGCCCTCCGGTTGTTTAGGAACTACAGTTCCCATCATGCCTAGTCATGTCTGTGAATGTCAGAGTTTTACTATGCCTCATAGGATGTGAAGTTCCGCAACAGCTGGAGGGCCGTAGTTTGACACATAAAATCCAAAAAAAAAAATACATTTACGTTTTTGGTTGTAACATGACAAAATGTGGAAAATTTCAAGGGGTGTGAATACTTTTTCAAGGCACTGTATATTCTTTGTACTTTATTATTCCCCTCCAATTCCAAGAAAAAAAAAACAAAAAACGGAATAGCATCCCATTTATGTGCTACACCCTAACAACCTATCTCTAACTAATTGTGACAAAATCAACCCTGAAGTGTCTAACCATTTGCCCCATAGTTTTCTAAATGTATCTAGGAATCCCCTATGTTGATAAACCATGTGTTCTCTTTCCAAAGCTTAATTTACTGATTTTACCCACAAAGAGTAAGTTGGGGGAGCCATAGAGATCCATCTCTGTGCTATCAACTTGCGCGCTATATACAACAATCAAAGACTTGCCGTATACATCTGAAGGGTATAAAACTCTCCATCTAGCCACCCCAATATACATCTTGGGCTCCAACAGGACATTAGTTCTGAACACCTTATTAATAGTGTCCAGGACTAAGGTCCAATACCTAACCAACTTATGACATCTCCACATCAAATGTACCAATGTACCAACCTCCTTTCACATAGTGGACATAAAATTTTAAATTTATGAACCATTAGTTCATTCATTCATTCATTTTTTTTTTTTTTTTTATTATTTACCTAAACATTAACACACTATGTTAACAAATAAACAAAATACTGCTTGTTATAAACTGCTTTTTGTTCATTCAGTGCTTAAGAGGTTACTTGGGGTCAGTTAAGGGGGTTGAGACAGGTTGTATCATTTAAAAAATTATATAAAATCCTGCCAGCAACATTTTTACTTACATAGTGTTTTCATTATCCATTCATGTGAAATAAAAAAATCATGTTTTATTTTTTTTTGTACACAATTGAGTATTATTTGTAAAATTAATTTTCATTTAGCTTCACCTCATTTACTTATCTAAATAAAAAATTACATTGTAAAGTGAAAATTTACATTGTAAAGTGAACATGCTCTACTTATTTAGTAAATTAATTGTGTCTCTTTTTTCTGATTGAATGTTTCAAAAAAATACCATTAAATTCATGAATGTCAGGCATAACATTTTTGGTTGGAGGTGAAGGGCTCTTTCAATTTCATGGAGCTTATGTTGAGGTTATCCAGTTAGCAGGATAGTTTGAGACAAATGAGGAGATTTACTACAACTGGAGCACTCAAAATCTGGTGCAGCTGTGTATGGCAGCCAAACAACTTCTAATGCTGGCCATACACTATACAGAAAATCGGCCGAAAAATCATTCGTATGGACACTTCGTTCGTTTTTCGGCAAGTTAGTGGGTACAAATCGATAATCGTTTGTGACGTTTTTGTGGAAAAAAAACGAACGGCATGTTTGGAAAATTTCTGCCGAACGTACGATAAATTACAAGGTTAATGTGTTTCCCGTCCGAACTGCCTGCACTAGGTATATGTAAAAAAACGAACACAAAATTATTTATTCATGTCCACTGAACAGATTATCGGTCATTATATGATGGCACGATCGTTTGCGGTCACGGTCGAACGTTCGTTTTTTGAAAATGGGTTCGGCCGATTTTCTGTATAGTGTATGGCCAGCATAACTTCAGCTTGTTCAATTAAGCTTTGACAACACAACCTGGAAGCTGATTGGCTACCATACACAGCTGCACCAGATATTGCACTCTCCAATTTTAGTAAATAACCCCCATGGGCACACCTAGGCCTAGTTTATACAATATGTGTGCAACACTTTTACAAGTTCAAAAGAAATGTGTAAATTTGAAAAGTTTTAAGCCTGTGGGATTGGGTGAAAAATGTAGAATACTGGCAAAATGGCGATTCGTTCCGTTACGAAATTGAAATTTGGACAACATTTTCGTTATTCGGAGATTCGGATACATCCGAATTACAAGAGAAACAAAGTTCAACTAATCCGAAAAAAATCACAGCGAAACAACAAATTCTTAAATATTTATATGTTTCATTGGGACCTTTTTTTTAATGTTTGAAGCATTGAAAATAACATAATGGCATAACGAATAATCCAAACTGATTTGTATCCATTTAGTTTTTATTTGCATTAAGATGTTCTTTATTGAAAAGAATGGAAATATATTGCAATAACTATATGGAAACATATTGCAATAAATATAGTAAGGCTGCTTTCACACGACTCTGTTGCAAAAATGCGTCAAAAACACGCATTTTTACCACATTTTTGCCATGTTTGCATTGCGTTTTCCCCCTGAACTTGTAACTGGGCAAAGCACTTCTCAGAAGTGCGCTGCATTTTTAAGCATTTCTTGCAATGGTTTCCATTAATTTTAATGGAGAGGTGCTCTTTTGGTGTGTTTTTTTTACCGCACCAACTATGCAACAAAAATGCATCAAGCACACTTTTAAATATGCAACTGAAATGCAATGAACCGGCGTGAATAGTTCCATAAGATTCCCATAGGATTTAAAAGATCAAAAAACTGATCAATGTGAAAGGGCCCCAAGGTATAAAAGTGAAATAAGATGACGATTCCTGTTTAGTTTGCCTTCACACTGCCTTGCTGCAAAAATGCGTATAAAAACGCATACGCAATTTTGCTGCGTTTTTGCTGAAGTGCCTTGCATTTTTGATGCATGTTTAATGCGTTTTTCCCCGACATATGACTGGACAAAGCACTTCCCACAGGTGCGTTTAATTTTTGATGAGTTTTTGCCTTCGTTTCCATTCAGTTCAATGGAGAGGTGCAGTTTTGTTTTGCGTTTTTCTTTTTTTTACCCCACGGTTTAGGTGATTGTTGAGTACTGCTGGAACCTTGAAGAAGGGGACATACCCAGAAAGCTTGTCCTGAAAAATTGTATGTCAGTGCAAATAAAAAAAGTATCACGGACAGTACTCAATTGTTTCGTTTTACCACACCAAACATGCAGCAAAAATGCAGCATGAAGGACTTTTAAAAGTGCAACTGAAATGCAAAAGACCAGTGTGAAGCGTTTTATAGGATTTACAGGGATGCATTTTTCATGCATTTTTCTGAAAACTGATCAAAAACTTATTGGCGTGAAAGGGCCCTTACTCTGTTTGGGTTGGATGGAGGTGGATCCATTAGAATATCTGAGGCTGGGTTCACACCTATGCAAATTGGATGTGGGTTTCTCTGCATCCAATTTGCATGACAGGAGACTGTGACCAGCTCTCTATGGAGCCGGTTCACATACCTCTGTTGCGGCTGCAGAGCGGCTTGCACAGGAACGCTGTGTGTCTTTGGCTTCGTTCAGGGCCGAAATCAGTCAAAAATTCAGCCCTGAATCGACCCTGAAACGGAGAACAGGGAAGCACTGGACCCCTGCTGCGAGCTGCATTTGTCGGAGGTGTGAACCCGGCCTGAATCATAACATAACAAATAAATCCAAAATTAGTTTAGTTCCATTTGTTATGTTATGATTCAGAAATTTTGATGGATCCACCTCCATCCAACCCAAACAAAGTGCATAATCTCCCAAAATAATGAATGAACACGTTAAAACGGATATAGCCAATCTTCCAAAATAACTTCAATTTGGAACGAGTATACAAAACGAATCCGAATATACAAAACTAATCTGAATATATAAAACAAATTCTAAAAACAAATCATTCTAACATAACAAAATATGATGACACAAAACGATTAACTTAACAAAGGAATCATAAACGAAACAAAACTAAATTAAAGGGTAAGCTCACCTTTACAGAAATCTGTAAGGTGAGCCTATACAGGACCCCCTCCTCGCCCCCGCTGACCTGGACCGCGGCAATCTCCTGTTCTAAGCCCCGGTACATCTGCGTCAGGAGCCCAGGGCTTACAAAGTCCCCCGAGCTGAATGATTGTCCAAAACATACCTCGTCAGGAGGGACGTTTTGGAGCATTCTAATTGGTCAGCACCGTCATATGGGCGGCGCCGAACCAATCAGCAGCCGCATAGCCCGTCCTGTCAGCTATGGAGAAGATGTGTGGATGCCGAGGGGAAGCTCCGGACTCCTGACGCGGATATACCGTGGCTTAGAAGGGGAGATTGCCGCGGTCCAGGTCAGCGGGACGGGGGGGGGGGTGGGGTTAGGAGGGGGTCCTGTGTAAGTTCACCTTACAGATTTTTCTGTAAAGGTGAACTTACACTTTCATTTTTCCATCGTGCCCATCTCTGGAGGTGATGGGTGAAAAGTAAGATGAAGAAAATCCTAAAAATAAGTTCTGTAACATAATTCAACCTGAAAGTTTTGTTTAAAAATGTGACCAGTTCGCTGTGGCTATAGAGACCTTGGCTTTGAGATTTCGTCAGTCTTCTCTCCTCACGGGTACTTCACTGGGTAATGACACTATAGGTTTATAAGCAGAAAATCTCACCCTATATTTACAAAACGCTTATATATCTTTAGGAGCCACCATGCAGATAATCTACCAATATTTTATGTATTCGGGCCTTAAAATCAATTGGCAAAAGTCAGCCTTGATGCCCCTCCACCCCCAGGTTTTTTTATGGGGAGGAGCAGCAGGCCCCTTTAAATTGTATCCTCATTTAAATATTTGGGGATAACTATTACACTCCCCCCCCCCAGATGCCTTGAAATTTAATTTGGATCCCTTACTACAAGTAATCAAAACTAAACGTAATATGTGGGCTAAACTCCTTCTGTCCGTAGCGGGCAGAATAAATCGAATAAAAAAGATTCTTTTGACAAAATGCCTGTACGTGATTTCCCATATGCCGGTCCTGGTGCCAAAATCGTTCTTTGAAATATTGCATGCACTATTTAGCTCATTCATTTGGGCAAACAACAGATGACAGATTAAACTTTCCACCTTGCAGTGCCACTAAGTGGAAGCGGGCATGACACTTCCTAATCTGTACTATTATTACATTGCTGGGCAACTTTTCTGACTGGCTGACACCTGTCACACCAGCAGTAGTTGAGTCACATTTAGCATATTTTCTTAAACTGAACCATTTACTAATAGCATTGGATGTGCCAATAACAGTGTTGGAAAAAGTACGTTTGACAATTTTGAATTTATCTTGTGCAGTTTAACGAGAAGCTAAACACATAGCAGAGGTTAAAGGAATCGCTGCTGAACTTCCTATCTGGCATAATCCCATGCTGCCCCATTTATTACACTTTGCAGATTATTCTTTTTGGAAACAAAAAGGCCTCACCACTATTAAGGACATCTACAACGGAAATGTCCTCTCTTCCTTTGATGAGGTACAAAGACAATATGATCTCCCTTGCACTGCCTTCTACAGGAATCTCCAATTTAGCCATGCACTGCACATGCAGTTTGGAATCAACAACACTAAGGGGGTTATTTACTAAAGGAAAATCCACTTTGCACTTCAAGTGCACTTGAAAGTGCACTGAAAGTGCACTTGGAAGTAAAGTCGCTGTAGATCCGAGGGGGACATGCAAGGAAAATAAAAAACAGCATTTTAGCTTGCACATGATTGGATGATAAAATTAGCAGAGCTTCCACTCATTTCAGATCTACCCCTTAGACTTGCAGTGCAAAGTGGATTTGCCTTTCGTAAATAACCCCCTAACTTCTCTAATTATCCATCTATAGGGGTGTAAAGATCGCAGGGCCATAGAGGTCTTATTTTTTAGATATTTTCCCATTTGTTACCCGCCACTATTAACAAAACTCCCCTGATGGTGTATTCTAAATGGCAACAGCTTATCCCTGATCTATCAGATGAGGATTGGGAGAAAGCTTGTTCCTCTCACTTATATGTCTCTCCGGCCATTAATAATAAGCTAATACAGCGTTACATGTTGCATCAATCATATCTCACACCGACGAGGTTACATGCTATGCATCGCATACCCACTGCAAGCTGCACTAGGTGTGACTACACAAATGATGATTTTGTCCATATTATGTGGTTATGCCCTGCCATGCCTAGATATTGGAAATAGGTGATTGACATTCTCTCCTCTATTCTATCTGTATCTGTACTAAACACCCCGAAAGTGTGTCTTCTGGGCATTCTGAATGAGGAGCAGTGGCAGAGATATGATAGAACTATGCTGAGAGAGAAATTATTCTTAGCTTGAAAAGCTACTGCAATTAAATGGATCCAACCTACCCCCCCATCAGTTCATAAATGGATACAGATGGTGAACCATATATTGCCATACGAAAAACTCATTTTTGAGCATAGAGGATGCCCTATAAAATACAATAAGATTTGGGATGCATGGTGTTCTTCTTCTCTTACCATCATTATTGGATAACGTTGTGCACAGTTATAATTGATCTGTGACCTAGGGAGAGTTGAATCTTTATTTATCATGACCCAGGTTCTTACCTGCTAGTACTAAATATGTATTTATAAACTCAGAAGAGTATTCAGGATTGAACTCCACTTTGGAATTCTAAGCAATGTTTTGTATGTCTTTATTTGACCTGTTTCATGTCTGTAAACCATATTATGTACCTTTTTGTGCTCACGTTGAGCATCATGTTGATTGCACTGATGTAATGCTTCTTCATCAATAAAAAGAGTTAAAAAAAATGTGACCAAGATAACATGTAACATGTAGTTGAAAATCATCATTTTTGGCTGAAAATAACCAAAGCTAGAAAATTTTGTTCACATACTAGGTAGAATATTGGCAATAATGAATGTACATGAAGGTTAAAGGAAATCTCCATTTTCATCAAGTAAATAATATCGCATATAAAAATCGCTACTCAACCTATTTTGTAATTTAATGTTATTAAAAATGCCTTTCCATTTCAATCAAGTCAATGTCATTTTTTTTTAAATGTTAAAAAAAAATTAAATACAATATGGCAATCTGGAAGCATTTTTTACACTGCTGGTGTACAATGTGCCCAAAGAAATGTACTTTTCTACTTGTTTAATTGGCTCACTGAATTTCTCAGATTTCTGGACCAAAATACAAGTACACTTTAAGGCATCCCCTTCAATAGGAATTTAATTTATGGTAACATACTCCCTAAAGGCTAACTATTTCTAAAGGGATGCAGGCACTGCAGCTTTCCTAATTATAACACTGAGAATGCACCAGGTGGTTATAGTGAACCAGACCCTCCCATTCCGAATCAGTCTGGAAAGGACATGATAAAACAAACAGCTTTTTCTGCAGAGCAGAAAAAGGTTAGACTCTGCTACAAAATGTGTTCAAATTGTTGCAATATACATTGGGATAATCGTTCTTTTTTTTCTCATCAAAAGTAGAGTTACTCTTTAAATATGTTTTTTTTATATATATTTTCAAAGAAAAATGCCACAATATACTGTATAGGTGCAGGCATTAAGGGTATAGCACGCACCTGCACACAGTGCGGAAAAGCCATTGTTAACAGGTTACTATAGCAATGGCAGCGCCAGCGGAAGTTTCGATCCTGCGCTATGGCAACTTATAAACAATGGGGAAGCTATAGTGTCCGCCTCCTCCAAGTTCTTCCTCCCTTTCAAGGATGGAAATCTCACAATAACAACAAAAATTTGTGCCCAAAAACTCTTGGGATTTGTGACGCTGATATCCCCAGGAGTCAACGGGAGTAGATACTACATCATTCACCTAGGAGGGAAAAAAAATCAGGAAGTACAGCAGGACAATTACAAAAAAAAAAGATATTTGGAGTTTTTTTTAAATCTAACTATGCTATGGGAAGGGGGGAGAATTACAAGATAGGGAAACTTTAAAAATAATCTGAAGGTCCACTTTAAATAAAAAACATTATTTTAAAAATATTGATAATTGTGCATGAACTGTTCATAACACATTACCTCAACTGCAGCTTTAGCCCTTTCAAATTCTTCTTCCAGTGAATGGTTTCTGGACAGATATGCTCCCCCTAAACGTGATTCCCGATTCAGTAGTCCCTGAAAAAACAATTTTTTTTTTAATACAATACTAAACATTCAAACACTTTTACTGGAGGCAAATGGAGTTGCACTTTGCAAGTGCAGTTGCACTCATTTTCCTTAGTAAATGTAAAAGTGGTAAAGCTTCACTTTGTAAAAAATACCCAATCAGGTGCAAGAAAAAAAAAAAAAATTTTGCACATGATTGGATGATTGGATGATGGAAATCAGCAGTGGTAAAACGTTTACTAAGCTCTGGGGAAAACTAGTGCAACTGTACTTGCAAAGTGCACAATCTATTTAAAACTTTTTTTTCCCAACATTTCACATTACTGATATGTGCCTGCTGTACCATGTACTTGTATGAAAAAGTATCCTGTTCTCTTTGTACTGCTTCCTTTGAGTGAAATCCCTGGTGTTCCTGCCAGTCACTCTGCTTTACTATTAAAAACTGACCATGCTAAGCAGGAGAACACACTGTGGTCAGTTCTCTAGCTATGCTTGGAACTCAGCCTGTTCTCCTCCAATGATCAGGCTTGTCCTGACTAGGGATAAGCACGAACACCCCCCAGTTCGATTCGCAGCAGAACATGCGAACAGGCAAAAAATTTGTGCGAACACGGTTAAATAATGAGACGCAAACGTGAAAAATCAAAAGTGCTCATTTTAAAGGCTTATATGCAAGTTATTGTCATAAAAAGTGTTTGGGGACCCGGGTCCTGCCCCAGGGGACATGTATCAATGCAAAAAAAAGTTTCAAAAAGGTCAGTTTTTTTGGGAGCAGTGATTTTATTAATGCCTCAAGTGAAGCAATAAAAATGAAATATCCCTTTAAATATCGTGCCTGGGGGGTGTCCTTAGTAAGCGCATCTTTCCCATGTTTACAGCAGTGGCACAGCAAAATGACATTTCTATAGGAAAAAATGTCATTTAAAACTGCTCGCCGCTGTAATGTATTGTCAAATCCCGGAAATATAGATAAAAATACCAAAAATGGCATGGATGTCCCCCAAAATCCATACCAGGTCCTTCAGGTCTGGTATGGATATTAAGGGGAACCCCGCGCATTAAAAAAAATGGACTGGGGGTCCCCTAGGCCCCCAGGCACTATATACTCTGAAAAGCAGTATATATACCATACGGCCTGCCTTATATACTTTGCAGAAAATTGGGCCTTAGGTGTTGGTGGTACCAGAACACTGTAAGCCCTCACTGTTACGCTTGTTGGGCTCAGGAATGGGCCCTGTTCTGATATATTATATCAAAAATTGTAATTACATGCCCCTGTTAAACAGGGGCAGAAAAATTGGGCCTTTGTTTTTTGGTGGCGCCAGAACATCTCCAAGCCCTCACGGTTACTCTCGTTGGGCTCAGGAACGGGCCCTGCGTTTAAATATTATATCAAAAATTGTAATTACATGCCCCTGTTAAACAGGGGCAGAAAAATTGGGCCTTGGGTGGTGATGGTGATGCCACAACACTGTAACCCCTCACAGATTCTTTTGTAGGGTGCAGGAACAGGCCCTGCTGTGAAATATTAGATCAAAAATTGTAATTACATGCCCATGAAAATTGGGCCTTGGGTGGTGGTGCCCTAAACCAAAAATATTGTTGGAAGCTAGCTTTATCAAGATTGAGGAGGAATAGGATAGTCAGCATAAGCAGTCTTCAAGGGATCCCACATCCAAAGAAAATCAATCAGTTACATCAGCATCAGGTGCTTGATAGCCGCTGATCCAAGACTGATTAATTTTTATGAATGTGAGCCTATCAACGGAGTCTGTGGACAGGTGCACTCTTTGATTTATTACAAACCCTCCAGCAGCATTGAATGTGCGTTCAGAAAGCACGCTGAATGCAGGACAGGCCAGTAGCTCAATTGCATATTGAGCAAGTTCTGGCCAGTGGTCCACCCTCAATACCCAGTAACCCAGTGGATGCTCTGTTGGAAAGGTCTCCAAGTCTGCTCTTGCCCCTAGATATTCCTGCACCATATAATGCAGACGCTGGCGATTGGTTGCTTGAACCAATCAGACCTTGGCACTGAGGACTCAAAAATTGTTTAAAGGCATCAGCCAGCCACCTTCTCCACCGCCCTTCCTCTGACTGAACGAAGCTTCAGCAACACATTGTCCAGCACCAGGAAATGGTAATCTCCCAGGGTCTGGAAATGCATTGCACAAACCTTTCTTCAAGGCCTCCTGAAGGTGTTTCATCCTCTGCTCCCTCTGCAAAGGCAGGATGAGTTCTGCAACCTTACCCTTGGAACGTGGATCAAGAAGGGTTGCCAGCCAGTAATGATCCCTCTCCTTGATACACGAATCCTAGGGTCCTTTTGCAGGCTTTGCAGAATCAGGGAGGCCATGCAGTGTAAGTTTGCAGAGGCATTCGATGCTGAGTCCTCTGGGTCACTAAGGATCACATGATCCATAACTACCTCCTAGCCATGTACAACTCCTTGGGTTTCGGGGGACTGAAAACCATCCCCCAAAGACTGCTGCTGAGTGTTATCCTCTACATCCATGCTGATACAATCCTCCTCCTCCTCCTCTTTTTCCTGTGTGTTTGGCAGGCCCACAGGAATGCTATCTGGATAAAGGCGGCTTTGAGAGGAAAGTAAGTCCTGCTCTTTCTTCCGCTGGTCTGCCTCTGTGTCACTGACGCATGCATGCTCAACATCCTTGTGGCCTCCTCAAATGGTGAGAGGACAGTGCATGCATCCTTGATCAGTAGCCACTGGCGTTGCAAAAAAAAGCCAAGCTCCCCTCACCCCTTGAGTTCCACCTGGTGAGCATGTAACAAATGAGGTGGTCGGTGGGCAGCTTGCATTCCCTTTGGCGTTTTGGAACCTGCCACTGAGGTACAGCACATTCCACAAAAAGGGGGCAGAGTCTACCAGCTGAAAAGGCAGCAGTTGCAGTGCTAGCAATCTGGCCAAGCTAGCATTTAGATGCTGAGTTGGCTGGGGCCGAATTTCTTTTTACGGTTCAGCAACTGGGGTAGGGAAATTTGCCTGCTAAAATCAATTGGTGGTGTACTGCTAGCAGATTGGCTGCAAGTACTTGGGACACCTATTGCTATACCTTCATTCCTCTCAGTGCAGGTTTTTGAGAGGACTGGAGGTATAGTAGGGTTTTAGATCCCAGTGAGGAGCAAGGAGAAGTCTGCCTTTTTCTATGATGTGGATCTTTCAAGTGCTGTTGCCTACAGACTGCATGGCAGGTCGTCATATGTCTGGTTAAGCATGTGGTGCCCAAGCGGCTGCTGTTCTGGCCACGCTTGATCCGCTTCAGACATAGGTTGCAAACAGCAACGGTGCGATCTGCTGCACACGTGTCGAAAAAGGCCCACACCAAGGGACTTTTAAAAGTCAGCCGGGAGTCAGCAGCGTCCTGCACCTGCGGAGCTCTGCGGTGTGATAGTGAAATAGTGTGGCTGTCCTTAGGCTGCCCCTAGAGGACATCCTGGCTCATTGGAGTTGTGCCTCCTCCTCCTCTCTCCTCTCAGGCACCCAAGTACAGTCAGTGACCTCATCATCCCCTCCCTCCTCATCACTGGAGCAAACTTGGTAGTATGCTGCAGCTGGGGGAACATGAATGCCAGTTTCTTGGCCTTCTGTGGCATCCCCTCTCTCTAGGCTCATGTTACTCCTTTCCTCAACCTGGAAACCTTCAAAGTCTTCAAATAGCTGCGCATCCTCCAGCAGCATGTACCCAACACTGTGGTCGAATAATTCTGGGGACTCCTCTGTGCATGATGGTGGGGCTACGGAAGGAGTGACTGTGGACAAGGAGCTGGTGGAATAGGCCACTTTGGCAGCTGCTTTGGAAGGCAAACTACTCTGAGCCTGGGTGACGGAGGATGAGGGGATGAGGATGGCTTTGTTATCCACTTCACCAACTCTTCTGCATGTTGTGTCTTAATAACACGGCCAGCAGCAAAAAAAAAAGGACAAGCGTGCCCCACGATCACCTGCAGAGGATGCACCATGTCCACAACCACCACTGTTGACTGTAGACACAGAGGCTGCTTGCCCTCTTTTAGTGGCCTGTGAGCGTCTGCCTCTCCTTGGTGGCTTTCCGGACATGTATATGTATTTTTTGTTTTGCAACACCATACTACACTGTATTAGATACTGTGTACACCGCCTGAAGTGTATTAGAAACTGTACACAATGTATTAGATACTGTGTACACCACCAGAAAAGTAGTAGAAACTGTACACACTATATTTGATACTGCATACACCGCCTGAAGTGTATTAGAAACTATACTACTGTATTAGATACTGTGTACACAACCAGAAAAGTAGTAGAAACTGTACACACTGTATTCAATACTGTGTACACTGCCTGCACTGTATTAGAAACTGTACAATGGCTGCACTGTATTGTATAGTTAGTACACCACCAGAAGTGTAGTAGAAACTGTACACACTGTATTAGATACTGTGTACACTGCCTGCACTGTATTAGAAACTGTACAATGGCTGTACTGTATTGTATACTGTATACAACACCAGAAGTGTAGTAGAAACTGTACACACTGTATTAGATACTGTGTACACTGCCTGCACTGTATTAGAAACTGTACAAGAGCTGCACTGTATTGTATACTGTGTACACCACCAGAAGTGTAGTAGAAACTGTACACACTGTGTTAGATACTGTGTACACCCCCAGAAGTGTAGTTGAAACTGTACACACTGTATTAGATACTGTGTACACCACCAGAAAAGTAGTAGAAATGGTACACACTGTATTATATTGTGTACACCGCCTAAAGTGTATTAGAAACAGCACACCACCAAATGCACTGTAGATATAGGCTACACTGGATGCAGCGTATATATATATATATATATATATATATATATATATATATATATATTTGAGACTGTATATATATATATATATATATATATTTATTAAAACACTGCCTGAAGTGTATTAGAAACCGTACACTACAGAATGCATTGTAGATATAGGCTACACTGGATGCAGAGTATATATATATATATATATATATATATATACGAGACTGTATATGTATATATATATATGTATATATATATATATATATATATATATATATATATATATGTATGTATATATATATATATATATATATATATATATATATATATATATTAATACACCACCTGAAGTGTATTATAAACAGCACACCACAGAATGCACTGTAGATTAGGGATGAGCCCGATGTTCGAGTTGAACATAAGTTCGACTCGAACATCGGGTGTTCGCCGAATAGTGAACAACTTGGGGTGTTTGCGGCAAATTCTATAGTATGCCTGTAAAGTGGCGCATTTTTCCCGTGTTTAGAACAGTCCCTGCACAAAATGACATTTCTAAAGGAAAAAAAGTCATTTAAAAGTACTCACGGCTACAATGAATTGTCGGTCCCGGCAATACAGATAAAAGAAGTCATTGAAAAAAACGGCATGGGATCCCCCCAGTCCATTACCAGGCCCTTTGGGTCTGGTATGAATATTAAAGGGAACCCCGAACCAAAATTTAAAAAAAATTGCATGGGGGTCCCCCCAAATTCCACACCAGGCCCTTCAGGTCTGGTATGGATTTTAAGGGGAACCCCGTGCCAAAATTAAAAAAAAATGGCTCTGGGGTCCCCCCAAAAATCCATACCAGACCCTTATCCAAGCACGCAACCTGGCAGGCTGCAGGAAAAGAGGGGGGACAAGAGAGTGGCCCCACCCCCCTCTGACACCCTGGGAAAGCCATAGGGAAGTCCCCATGCGTCAGAGGGGAGTTGGGTCACCCGGGAACGTCACCGTGTGGCCCCGCCCTCAGTTTTTTCAATGACTTTTTTTATCTGTATTGCCGGGACCGACAATTCATTATGGCCTGAGTACTTTTAAATGACTTTTTTTCCTTTAGAAATGTAATTTTGCAGGCACTGTTCTAAACACGGGAAAAATGCACCACTTTACAGGCATACTATAGACACCCCCCAGGTACGAAATTTAAAGGAATATTTCACTTTTATTGTTCCACTTTAAGCATTATTAAAGTCACTGCTCCCGAAAAAACGTCTGTTTTTAAAACTTTTTTTGCATTGATATATGTCCCCTGGGGCAGGACCCAGGTCCCCAAACACTTTTTATGACAATAACTTATACATAAGCCTTCAAAATGAGCACTTTTGATTATTCATGTTCGTGTCTCATAGACTTTAACGGTGTTCGCGTGTTCGAACAAATTTTTTGCCTGTTCGCATGTTCTACTGCGAATCGAACCGGGGGGTGTTCGGCTCAATCCTACTGTAGATATATGCTACACTGGATGCAGAATATATATATATACATACAAGACTGTAAATATATATTAATACACCGCCTGAAGCATATTTGAAACAGTACACCACAGAATGCACTGTAGATATAGGTTACACTGGATGCAGAGTGTGTATATATATATATATATATATATATATATATATATGTAGCGCTGGTAGATTTATGATCTACCATCTGATAGGTAACTTTAGTGAATTGCTCCTTAGGGAAGTTAGATTTGCCTCTGTTCCAGCTTGGCTGACGTTGCGTGTGGTTCCACACTGAGCTGGTGGGTGTCGCTGTTACCATTGGCTGGTGTTGGAAGGGCAACATGTCGAAGCGTATGGATGCTCCTCTGTCCCGGAGACAACTCGGTGGAGGTGGTCCTCCGAGTTGCATTCTGGGAGAGGGTATTTATGGGACAGACGCCATGTTTTGGGGTTCGTTTACAGCCACCTGCTGGCCCTCCTGGCCAACAGGTATGCGTTAGAGTGCTACCTCGTGGTCCTCCGTTCCGGATGCCCGGGCCGCTGCAGCGTGTGGGTGGGCCCAGAGGCATGTCTGGGGCCTACCACAGCAGCTGAGGAATGGTCCTGAGCTGTCTATCCAGAGTGAAGAAGCTGGACAACCGAGAAGATCCCAGGGGAGGACCCGTCATGGAAGGATCATGCAGAGTGCTGGTCTGGAGAGGGGCCTGGTGACTCGGTTGGAGGACGTATCCTAAAGTAGTTCTACAGCATAGTACTGCCGGGTTGGCTTAGAGGTCCAAGTACTGTGTCTGACATTCACTGCAAATTTAATACATCCTGTGGCAGAGGATCGTACGGGTTCATTTCAAGCAAGTCTGTGGCAGAGACTTTTGTTCGTGCTACGTACTGGCTGCTAGGCTAGTGAGAAAGGCCTATCCAGGCGAGCAAAGATTGGGTCCCCCGGGGGGATTGCATCCGATTACAATATTCAACTTCAAAGGACGTTCTCAAGAATCCTAAAGAAAGGTATTTGAGCTTCCCTGCAGCTTCCCTCCTGCCTCTTTCCTGCTACTTCCTTAGTTACTTGGTTCAATAAAGCATTGAAAACGTACTCAAGTGTTGGTGCTTTTATCGTCCAGAGGTAAACTCAACGGAACCCTAGACCCGGTGCCGGTGAAACAGGGGTGTCGAGAGTGAAGGTAACAAGCCCGCTTAAATCAGCAGCTCCACCGAGAGTTAGTGCTACATATATATATATATATATATATATATATATATATATATATATATATATATATATATATATATATATATATATATACAGTGGGGCAAAAAAGTATTTAGTCAGCCACCAATTGTGCAAGTTCTCCCACTTAAAAAGATGAGAGAGGCCTGTAATTGTCATCATAGGTATACCTCAACTATGAGAGACAATTGTTTGATTTTTGAAAGAATTTATTTGCAAATTATGGTGGAAAATAAGTATTTGGTCAATATCAAAAGTTCATCTCAATACTTTGTTATATATCCTTTATTGGCAATGACAGAGGTCAAACGTTTTCTGTAAGTCTTCACAAGGTTGTCACACACTGTTGCTGGTATGTTGGCCCATTCCTCCATGCAGATCTCCTCTAGAGCAGTGATGTTTTGGGGCTGTCGCTGGGCAACACGGAACTTTCAACTCCCTCCAAAGGTTTTCTATGGGGTTGAGATCTGGAGACTGGCTAGGCCATTTCAGGACCTTGAAATGCCTCTTACGAAGCCACTCCTTCATTGCCCGACAGTGTGTTTGGGATCATTGTCATGCTGAAAGACCCAGCCACATTTCATCTTCAATGCCCTTGCTGATGGGAGGAGGTTTGCACTCAAAATCTCACGATACATGGCCCCATTCGTTTTTTCATGTACACGGATCAGTCGTCCTGTTCCCTTTGCAGAGAAACAGCCCCAAAGCATCATGTTGCCACCCCCATGCTTTACAGTAGGTATGGTGTTCTTTGGTTGCAACTCAGCATTCTCTCTCCTCCAAACACGACAAGTTGTGTTTCTACCTAACAGTTCTACTTTGGTTTCATCTGACCATATGACATTCTCCCAATCCTCTTCTGGATCATCCAAATGCTCTCTAGCAAACCTCAGACGGGCCTGGACATGTACTGGCTTAAGCAGGGGGACACGTCTGGCACTGCAGGATCTGTGTCCCTGGCGGCGTAGTGTGTTACTGATGGTAGCCTTTTTTACGTTGGTCCCAGCTCTCTACAGGTCATTCACTAGGTCCCCCCGTGTGGTTCTGGGATTTTTGCTCACCGTTCTTGTGATCATTTTGACCCCACGGGGTGAGATCTAGCGTGGAGCCCCAGATCGAGGGAGATTATCAGTGGTCTTATATGTCTTCCATTTTCTAATCATTGCTCCCATAGTTGATTTCTTCACACCAAGCTGCTTGCCTATTGCAAATTCAGTCTTCCCAGCCTGGTGCAGGTCTACAATTTTGTTTCTGGTGTCCTTCGACAGCTCTTTGGTCTTCACCATAGTGGAGTTTGGAGTGTGACTGTTTGAGGTTGTGGACAGGTGTCTTTTATACTGATAACAAGTTCAAACAGGTGCCATTAACACTGGTAATGAGTGGAGGACAGAGGAGCCTCTTAAAAAAGAAGATACAGGTCTGTGAGAGCCAGAAATCTTGCTTGTTTGTAGGTGACCAAATATTTATTTTCCACCATAATTTGCAAATAAATTCTTTCAAAAATCAGACAATGTGATTGTCTGGATTTGTTTCCACATTTTGTCTCTCATAGTTGAGGTATACCTATGATGACAATTACAGGCCTCTCTCATCTTTTTAAGTGGGAGAACTTGCACAATTGGTGGCTGACTAAATACTTTTTTGGCCCACTGTATATATATATACAGGGGGTCCCCTACTTACAAACATCCGACTTACAAACGACTCCTACTTACAAACGGAGGGAGACAACAGGAAGTGAGATTAAATCTACCCCTAGGAAGGGAAATTCTCTCCTGTAAGAGTTAATATGGGAAAAAGGTGTCTCCACTGATGCTTTATCACCAATCCTTATTCCCCTAATAACCCCAAATTTTCAAAATCCAGTTGTCATTGGGACAGAAAGTGAGGTGAAATTTTCTGAACATGGGCACAGACAGCAAAACAAATGTTACAGGGGTGATAACCCTTCCCTATGCTATCTACAAAACTTAAAAATAGATTTTTTGGCTGGAGCTACACTTAAAAAATTTACCTGTTCCGACTTACAAACAGATTCAACTTAAGAACAAACCTAAAGTCCCTAACTTGTTTGTAACCCGGGGACCCCCTGTATATACACGAGACTGTAAATATATATTAATACACCGCCTGAAGCATATTAGAAACAGTACACCACAGAATGCACTGTAGATATAGGCTACACTGGATCATTGGATGCAGAGTATATATATATATATATATATATATATATATATATATATATATATATATATATATATATATATATATATATATATATATATATATATATATTAATACACTGCCTGCACTGACTGAATATCGAGTAAACACTGAATATATAGTCTAAATGCAGAGTATATATATATATATATATATATATATCAAATATACTGCCACTAACTGAATAACCTGCCTGCTTAATCTAACCCAAGCTATCTTTCTGTCCATGCCAACAACATTCCACACGGCTGCTGTGTAAGCAGCCTTATATAGTGTGGGGCGTGGACTTAGTCCCCCTGAGCCATGATTGGCCAAAGGCACCCTGCCTTTGGCTAATTATGGCTCTCTCAGTAGAGTGCGCTGTGATTGGCCAAAGCATGCAGGTCAGGTGCATGCTTTGGCCAATCATCATACAGCAATGCACTGCTCGCAGTGCATTATGGGGCGTTCCGCGGCACTCAAATTTTCCGCAAACGTCTCATATGTTCAGTTTGTTTTAGAAGAAATGAACACCCGATGTTTGAGTCGAATTTACATTCGACTCAAATTGCTGGCTCATCCCTAGTTCTGACATGCCTCCCCTGCACAGCCTTTCACTGGGAAGCTCAGTGTGCTGCTGCTTCTCCCCCCCCCCCCCCGCTCATATGCAGCTGAGAACAGAGGGAATGTGGAAGGCATTTTTAATTTTTTTCAAGCTATACACAAATTTTTTGCCCTTCATTCCTTTTTCAAACTGAGTGGGTTTTTTTACAAGGTGATGGTTTACAACCACTTTAACTTTAGTAAATCAACCTCTGTGTACCAATTGTAAGTATAGGCATTCATTCTTGAAAGCCTTGCTGCGAATTATACATATTTTTTATGAAAGATTTCTAGACAAAGGCCAATGTAGAAATAAAATGAATGCCCCTTTACCATCTCAGTGTGCTTAGTACATGTTTAATATGTATGTACATACATACAAGTGTTTTGTCCTGCAGTTACCATTCACATAAGTGTCAACTGTGATAAAGTATGCTTTATTAAGAAAAAAGATTATATTTATTTATATTAAGAAAAAATATATATTTATTTATATGTATAAATCACTTTATAATATAATATATTAAATACTGTATATTAATCTTATTTTACTGGTGGATCAAATGCTGCAAGATGCAAGTGATTCCATGTTTTTAAGACATACACACTGTAGCAGTCCTTCAGACAGGTAGTGAGAAAGTGCTGAAGACTACCATAAACATCAATGCTTTAGTCAGGATTAGACCAGTTAGACATCACTGAAACAATGCTCCAGTCCCGAGAGCCCCATGAGATGTTCCAGTGGTAGAGAAAACAATTATAGTATGGTAAAAGCATCGAAATATGATTTAGTCTAGAATGAAATTCCATTAACTAATATGGAGTATTGATAATGGATATAAAAATACTCCTGTCCTAATATAGCAACATTTCAGCAGCTGACTACCAGACCATCAATATTTAATGACTTGCTCCATTACAAACCGCAGAGTATAAAGGTCATTTTTTCAAGAGGTGAAAACAACCAAATCGTAAAACATTAAAGCATTAGTGGATAGAAGGCCATTCCCATAACCACTTGTTAGTGACCCTCTGATCCTTGGGATCTGCTGAATAATAGATATACTTATGTGAAAGCATATTTTTAAAACATGCCAAGGCTCAAACAAAAATACAGTGACTAGAGTGTGCAGGTTTTTCTGCTGACCCAGAATATCTTAGATATTAAGGTCTCATGCAAATTGGGCATTAACCCTGGTGCATGTATCTCCAGTTTATTGGTGCTGGCGGAAGGTACAGGCACACCATCCAGCACCACTGCTGGGAGTCTGTCAAAGGGAGAGGTTAAAAGCCGGTGCAGCTGCAAGGTACACCAAGCGTTACCTATATGTAGTGCAGTATACATCCAGTAACGAATACCTGGAACCCAGTCTGCTTGTGTTCTGGGCATTTGTCTCTGGGGGCATACTGCAATCCATTTTTTTCTGCATTTTTGTGCATTGCAAGGCCATTAGGAGTCAACAGCAATGTTTTGATGCTTTGACAACGAGTAATAACAAGCCTTGGTCAATGGCTGTTAAAGTGATATTAAAGCTTTGGATTTTTTTTACATTAAAATTATAAAATGTCATACTTACTTGCTCTGTGTAGTAATTATGAACAGAGCAGCCCTATCCTCCTCTTCTCAGGTCCCCCGCCGGCTCTCCTGATCCAAGCAGCTTGTTATGGGGGCACCCAGGCGGGCTCGCTCCCGTCCATTCACACACAGAGCTGTGGCTCTGCCCCACCCCTCTCTCCTCATTGGCTCACTGGCTGTGATTGACAGCAGTGGGAACCAATGGCTCCCGTTGCTGTCTCAGCCATTGAGGAAGGAAAGTCGCCGCAGAGCCTAGGCTCTTGTGCACAGCGCTGGAGGAAGATCCAGCTCAGGTAAGTATTAGGGGGGTTGAGTAGGCTGATGCACAGAGAAGATTTTATACCTTCATGCATAGAATGCATGAAGGTAAAAAATCTTGGGCATTTACTAACACTTTAACTCTATTCACTCAATTTAAAGTGATTGTAAACAATCACCTTGTAAAACAACCTATTCAGTTTGAAATAAAAATGAAAGACAAGACATTTAGAAAAGGCAAAACATAGGAAAGCAGAGGGACTGACAGGAACACCAGGGATTTCACACAAAAAAAGTAATACAATGAGAACAGGATACTTTCTCATACAAGTACATGGTACAGCAGGCACATATCTGGAATATGAAATGTTGGGGTAACAAATGCTTTAACTCTATTTAACTGTATTGAAATTTTAAATTCAAAACACATTGAAAACACCCCTTAAAAAAGCTTGTCAATTAAAAAAATATGTTGGCATATGACAACGCACCTGGTACACACATTCAGTGTTTTTTTGTTCAACCCAGGATAATAGGGCTCCCACCTAGGCGTCATATTATAATAGGCCAGGCGGGAGCCCTATTATACTGGGAGAACATCATATGACATCTTCCCAGGTTCATGCCTCGCAAGCGCCCCCACCGCCCCCCTCTGACGTGATGTGTCACCTGCTGTGTCCACGGGGCACAGCCGATGACAGATCACTGTACTGGCCTGCTCCCGGTACCATGTGATCGCTGAAGCCAATCACAGCAGATTACATGATAATTGTACACAATGAAAGGCTTTGATTCATGCCTTTCATTGTGTACTATTGCAATGTGCTCTGTAATTGGTCACAGTGATCACATGGTACAGACATGGCCAATTACAGCCCATCCATTTCATGTGATTAGCTGTGGCCAATCACAGCTAATCACAATATGAAACACTGATTGAATAGTTTTCATTCACAAAAAAATGGTTGCTTATAACTGTAAAATTCACAGTTATAAGCAATCATAGTGTGTAAAAAAGAACAAAAAAACATGATCACCTTCCCAGAGTAGTGCAGCATATGGTAACACTGTATTGCTCTGGTCACTGTATGTAAAAAAAAGAAAAAGTAAAAATAGAAAACAAAAAATGTAATCAAAATACAAAAATATAACAAAAATATATATTTTTTTCTTACATACTGTCACCAGTCAGTGTCCATGATCACTTTGCAGAGTGAATGTTCACCAAACTTAGTAAATAAGCTGAAGCTGTGTTGACTTCACACATCCATTAACCACTTCAATACAGGGCACTTTTACCCCCTTCCTGTCCAGGCTAATTTTCATCTTTCAGCCCTGTCGCACTTTGAATGAGAATTACACGGTCATGCAACACTGTACCCAAACAAAATTTTTTATAATTTTGTTCACACAATTACAGCTTTCTTTTGGTGGTGTTTAACCACTTGCCCACTGGGCACTTATAGCCCCTTCCTAACCAAGCACATTTTCAGTCATGCAATACTGTACCTATATGATATTTATGTCCTTTTAACACAAAAAGAGCTTTCTTTTGGTGGTATTTAATCACCACTGGGTCTCTTATTTTTTGCGCTATAAATAAAAAAAAGAACAAAAATTTTGTAAAAAAATGAATTCTTCTTTGTTTATGTTATAAAATTTTGCAATTTAGTAATTTTTCTTCATAAATTTAGGCCAAAAGTTATACTGCTACATATCTTTGGTAAAAATAACCAAAATCAGTGTATATTATTTGGTCTTTGTGAAGGTTATAGAGTCTACAAGCTATGGTGCCAATCATTGACAATTGATCCCACCTGATCCCACCTGATTTACTGATCTAATTTCTTGAGACACTAACAAACCAGGACAGTACAAATATCCCGCAAATGACCCCTTTTTGGAAAGTAGACATTCCAATGCAAAATTGTATACAGTAATTTTCCTTTTCTGATGCAAAGCATGACAGCATAAACGAATGGGATAGGCTCCGCCTTTTGCCCAATAAGGAATGGTTATACTATATATAAATGAGTCGCCTCCCCCCAGGCGGCATTCTCATAACTATACTCAAATGCGAAACGCACAAGGGAGGGACCTGTATGCTGTCATGCTTTGCATCAGGAAAGGAAAATTACCGTCAGGTAAGTATACAATTTTCCGTTTTCATGACACAAGTATGACAGCATACATGAATGGGATGTAGCGCGCCAACAAAACTTATAAGGGAGGGCCATCCTGAAGCGTTTGAATCAACATATTAGATTCATTTAGAACTCAAGTCAACTCCCCTGCTTCCATTGTTGCGTAATTGACTTTGCAATAGGCAAAAAAATAGTTTGTAGTATATGAATCTGGTTGGTATCCTGTAAAATTCTGGACCTCTGAATTTTGCTCATGAGCACGCCACCCATCTGATAAAGTGAGCTCTGCACTAGATTGATGAATTTATCTTCGTCCTATAAGCCCCTTAGGATACTCTGACTCGAGATAATGCCATTGTCCTAGTGGACAGTCTTCTTCTGATACTGCCAGGCCTGAAGAGGCCACTGTCTGACCTTCTAGAGAAGGGCCACTTCCATGTATTTTTTCCACATAGAGTCCATTACTCCAGCTTGTGGTGATGCAGACATTTCAGTTTGGACATGCCGGAAGGGTGATGTCTTGACCCAGAAGCAAGGATGCAGACCCTTGTCTGGTGCCGGAGAGGAAGAAACCAGAGCTATTTTGTTTGATTATGGTAGCAATGAGGTAGTTTTCCGCTTGACGCTTGGATCTCTGAAATAATTCTCCCAGACGTGATATCCTTAAGAAATACTGCTTTAGTGTCACTGAACCTATTGAAGTAGTCTTGTTCAGAAGAATGGAGGAGTGGGACAACCTTCCCAACACTAGTTGCACTGCAAGTTCTAAGGGGAAAGAACGATCTGTACCGGCCTTTCGGAATTGGTTCCCCCAGATGTGCGGCGGTCACTGGATCTCAGGAATTGAGAACCTGACCAATACTTCACTACTGCTCAATCCCTTATCTTATATTACTTGCAGCCATCTTAATCTTTTCCGCCGGGAGCAGAGGAGTCTATCCTTAAATTCTGTGAGATTTCCCATGTTCTAGTAAACCTGGAGTTTGCCGTAGGTTCCCCTTGTTTCCACAAGGTTTCAAATAATAGTGGTGAGACCCCTTGATAAGCCTTCTTAACATGGTCTCCCAGTTGCTAGATCCAACGTGGCTGAATTTGGATACACGTGGCTCTGTTGTGTAAGGTCTGAGATCTCAGGAAGAATAGAATAGGAGGTTCTTGGGCCAAAGACTGTACTTTGAGGACACCACAACCTGTAAGGCCACCGGATCATTATTGCCCTTATCCCAGCTGTATGACTATGGATCCTGGTTGAACTAGATAGACTTGTGTCTTTTCAACCTGCCTAACTATGTACTATGATCCTGATGAGGAGCTTGGAGATCACAGAGTCTGGTGGCTATATAGGCTAACCTGCCGACCCAGCTGGATGTTAGTAGATGCACTGCTTCCACTTCTGAAATGCTCCTCTTGCAGGAATAACTGCCCTTCTTAACCATTGAGTTTACTGCCAAGTTGAGATTCATTGAACCACTTGTTGGTCTAGGGACTCACCCTTGACATCCAAGGCTTCGTATTTTACCGTATCTGACAGGAAGTTCTGGGAAGCCAGAACACAGAGCGATGAGATGAGACAGGTTTTACTGTTGGCAAACCTGAATGGGAGATACCTCTTGCCATTATGATAGGAGATTACCTATTGCCGTCTCTTTGGAGCATAACTGAGGCCTCCTAGGCTGTGTTCCCCAAACAACTCCCCACTTGGGAATCACTGTACCCCTGATGTTAGACATTTCGTCCTCCATTGGCCTATGTCATTGACTTTGAGCTAGGAGGTCACTGAGGTGAATACCAAGAAAATGAATAGACTTTGATGATTGGTATGCCTGGAAGTTGATAAGATTAACTATCCTTAGCCACCATCAACGGGACTAGTCCCATATGTGGGGTAATCTTCCCTGGAATAGGAAGCAAATCTTTCATTACCCTAGAAGGCCAGTTTACGATGTTCTCAATCTTCCAGTGCATCCAACCGACTGCATGGATTACTTCTCAACCATTTGAGTCCATGGAATACAAACAGATGGGATAGAGCTAGGACTTGCCTCTACGTAAGACCCAATACTGTCACCTCTGTGAGGGCAACTCTACAGTATTCTCCTGAATGTCTAAAATGTCATTATTATAATGAGATTAGTTGGTCTTCCCTCTGAATCAGGGTTTGCCAGGACCTGGAGGATGTTGAGCCACCCGCAGCTATTGTTCACATAAGGAACCTGCAGCCCTTGCTTCTGCAAGATGGCCACGACTGGAAGCAATGTTCTGGAAAAATCTTGAGTATGTGGAAAGGTCAAAAAGTTGTTGAATGAACCCAAAGTGAAACTCTCAGAAGCCTGGGTGTACCGAAGTGCGTATGTACACATCAGTTAGATCTAGAGAAACTGTAGCTGCTTTATCTGATGGTTTGAGTGATTGTTCTCAATGACTCCGCATGACTTTTTTAGTTTTTTTTTTTTTTGGATCTTAATCCTTCGTTCCATATCTTACCTAAATCTGCTTTCTGACTAAGAAGAATGGACCAATGGTTCCTGTTGGACAAGATTTGGTAACATTTGCTTAAAGCCTTGATATCTCTAAAGAACCATAATGGTAATTAGGAGTTGGAAGAGTGGAAAGAAAGGTGGGTAACCAATCTCCCCATGGCACACATGTATTTTGACAACATTTTTTATCTCTTTATATTAAAATTATATTTTTTCATACTTTTTTCTACTTTTCTACTTTTGACTATTATGTAGTATCTGTGATGACTGTATAAACAATCACCAGGGCCTTAAAAGTCCCGTAAGGGGGAACCCTTGCTGTTCCTTTAGTAGGTAATTTTTAGTAATTTTTTCCCACAATTCTTTGCAAAATGAAGATTTTTTTTTTACACAAAATTGTCATATTAACACGTTATTTCTCTCACACAGCATATGCATACTTGCAACTACACCCCAAAACACATTCTGATGAGCACTTTGATGGCATTGATGACCACTGATAAGCACTCACTGATGGCACTGATGTGCACTGTAGGGCACTGATGTGCACTATGGCACTAATAAGCACTCACTGATGGGCACTGATTGCACTGTAGGGCACCGATAAGCACTGTAGTGGCACTGATGAACACTGTAGTGGGACTGTAGGGCACTGATGAGCACTGTAATGGCACTGATGAGCACTGCAGTGGCCCCGTAGTGGCACTGATGGCACTGTAGTGGCACTGAGGTGGCACTGAAGTGGCACTGTAGGGCACTGATGAGCACTTTGATGGCACTCTGATGGCACTATGTTGGCACTGGTGGCACTGTGATGGCACTGGAATGGCACTGTGATGGCACTGATGGCACTCAGATGGCACTCTGATGGCACTGATGTCACACCAAATGTAGCCATCTCACCCTGCTGCACTGTGTCGCTCTTCTCTCCTCACATGCTGTATTGGTGTGAGGAGAGAGTTGAACCGGACATGAGGCCGGTTTGTTGACAAAGTGATCGCTCCGTCATTGGATCACGTGGTAAAGGGCTGCTGTGATTGGCCCATTACCCTATTCCATGATGCGCTGGGTCCCGCAGACCCAGCAATCATGGACGCTTCCATATATGTGCCCCAGGGGGCGTGTGAGAATCGGGTGCATAAGGGGACGTCAATAGATGCCCTACCAGAACTAGCCAGATGCGCTGTAGCCATCATTCGACAATAGCGCGGTCAGCAAGTGGTTAATCACCACTGGGCTTTTTATTTTTTGCTAAATAAATGAAAGAAGACAAAAATATTTAAAAAACATTTTTTTCTTCATTTCTGTTATATAATTAGCAAATGAATAATTGTTCTTCAGAAATTTAGGCAAAAATGTATTCTGCTACATTTTCACTTTGATGAAAATAACATAAATCAGTATATATTATTTAGTCTGTAGGAAAGTTTTTTATAGTCCACAAACCATGGTATGTATCTGAAAATGCCAGGACAGTACAAAAATTACCCCTTTTTGCAAAGTAGACAGTCCAAGGTATTCAGTAAGAGGCATGGTGGGTTTTTTTTAATTGTAGTTTTCTATCATAATTGTTTGGAAAATGAAGATATTAAAAGAAAAGTTCACACATTTTTTTTTACTACATACTGTTACCAGTGCAGTACAGCACCATTATATAACTGATGTGGCAGTGATCAGGGACACTGACCGATGACAGTACAAAAAAAAAAAAAAAAAAAACATTTTTATTTTATTTTTTTATTAATTTTTTTTAACACCCTGTGACCAGAGCAATATAATGTTACCATAGTATCATTGTACTACTCTGGGGAAGTGATCAGGATTTTTTTTATACGTTATGATTGCTTATAACAGTGAATTACATTGCTATAAGCAAGCATTTTACTGAATGAAACTGATTCATTCAGTTTGTTTTGTTGTAATTAGCTGTGATTGGTCAAAGCCTATCACATGGTACAGATGGGCTATGATTGGACCTGTCTGTATCAGGTGATCACATTGACCAATCACAGCTAGCAACACAATTGTACACAATGGATGGCATATAAGGAAGTCATCTATTGTTTACAACTGTCATGTGACCTGCTGTGATTGGTCACATGGTATTGGCAGAGATCCAGCACACTGATCAGTCATTGGCTTTGTCTGGTGGACACAGCCGGTGACAGATAGCACCGCTTCGCGTCCGTGCTTTCTGAGAGGATGTCATATGATGTCCACTCAGAACAGTAAAGACATCGCCCGGCCGTCATTCTGCTATAGGGTGGGTGGAAGGGGGGGTTGATATGCAAACAAATGTCTTGCTTTTTTAAATTCATTTAAACATAATTGGGTATTCAAAGTGAGTATAATTTCACATTCTTTATTAAGCTAAGTGAAATTACACTACTCAAAGTGGACATTCACTTGCCAAGTGAAGAGCCTATACTCTTTTAATAAATCAACCCCAGTGCGAACAATTCACTAACCAAGTATATCTGGCAATTTAGATCAAAAAAATAAATAAAAATAAATAAAAAATAAAGAATGTTACAAGAGTATATCACCATTATTTAAATTGCAAAACGTTAAACTTGATGGACCATTTTCTCAGCCTTATTTGATCTTGTTTTCAATTTTATGTTTCCATTTTAAATGACAAACTTAACTCATAGATGTAAATTTTTTGTAGTGCGGCCCTATGTGATTCCTGCTAATTCGGAAGCCAAGAGCCACCCACATGATGCATAACACCCATTTAAATTACCAAGCTTTATAGCTGTTATTTAGGATAATACTTTGTCTAATTTGCATGCATAAATCATGCAGCAGGACGCTGCTGGACCTTTTGTGGATATGACCCTTTTTATCTAGCTGAGTAGAGCTGTTTGAAAGGCCTTTATTCTTAAAAGCCTAAACTTTTGTAATTAGCAAGTTCTTTTTTAAAAAAAAGGGAATTAGAAACAATCTTTCTAAACTGCAATAATTGCTAATCCTCGTCACTTATCTCTTTTCTGGATGTCCTCTGCCTTGAGTAGAAACATGTTAATTAACAACAGTAGAGTCACTCATGCATTTCTGGACACATGGTGATCATTTTAAAACATTCAAACTTGTTAGGATGGGTTATTCATACTACACTTATGCTATTTATTGAATGGTTGATATTTATGGGCAGTGCATATATATAATAAAATAAACACTTAGTTTATTATTTACATAGCACTGACACAATGATTTACAGACCACCTAGAACCATTTGCATCAATACCCACCCCTGAAGGAACTTCCTACTGTTTCTACTATCATCTTCTATTATGGGTAACACGGCCAGTTTGGTCAAACACAAATTTGATAGGGAACTGAAAAAAATAGGTGGTGGTTTTGGATTTCCCATATTTAAATTATAATTAATTAATTATTAATGGTGATGATACAATAACAATGTTGGCTATAAAAATAAACACAATGCTCAAAGAAGCATGGGTCTTATTTGTTCCCAAGGAAAGTAGAACACTAACAGAAAACAAAAGAATAATACAGAGCATAAAAAATAAAAGAGCATAGATGATATGTTACGTTGATAAGTCCGTCCTCAATATTCAATGTCTCTCAGCTGGGCTCAATGAGAAAAAAAAAGACAGACCATTGCTGGCCATTGCCTTTTAAGGCACTCTCAGACACGACCCACCCAAACGTCCTCTACTCGTCTGTGCAGTCCTCTGTCCAATGAGAAGCTATAAGGGGCTACTCTTCCTAATCACCAGGAATTATGTTATTGTCCCGAACATCCTCCAGGAAGTATGTTACTGGCTTCTACAAGGGGGCAGCATTACCCTATGAACACCTGCTTTGACCCAGATCAACATTTCATCAACAGCTGGCCTTTTGATGTCCTGGTTGCAGGCGATACAATTAGGCACTTTTTCCCATCACCAGGTGTGAGACAGAGCTCTCCTATTCCCATACCCCACTGCCATGGGGTATGCATGAATGCTTTTTCCAGATGAGCACACCCTGCTGAGTAATCCTGCTCGACTGGCCTC
Source organism: Aquarana catesbeiana (assembly GCF_042186555.1). Lineage (NCBI taxonomy): Eukaryota > Metazoa > Chordata > Amphibia > Anura > Ranidae > Aquarana > Aquarana catesbeiana. Next base: position 235,705,806 of record NC_133327.1, read on the forward strand.
CCAAGACTACCCCCAGCAGCATCCAGATGGCTTAGGTGTAAACAGGTTTCAACAGTCCGAAAATATCTGATATTGAAAAACCATGTTGGCTGGCGCATGCGCGTGAGCTCTGTGATGGCTGACTGAGCCGGGAGCTCCGCATCACTCCTGCCCCACCATCAACACAGCGGGCACAGCACGTCCCTAAACAGGACACCAAAGACCCATCAGCTAACAGGACACCCTCGGGACCCCCCCTGAATGTCCGGACTGGCCGTCAGACGCGACCTGGGACCGGAATTCGAGAGAGCAGGTCAAGACGGGTGTACCAATATGGCTGCCGCCTCCTCTTCAGCACAGCCACATGCGGACTGTGAAGACAAAACTCAGGACATGAGGCAAGTGATTTCAGCAGCCACACTGACATACTCCCAAGTGGCCCAGGGAACCCCACAATACCCTCTAGCTCCCTCCCCAACCTCCACTGAATCCCTGCTGAGCAGAGCGATGGAGGAATACACCATGTCTCCAGCTGGGCCGGCTCCTCCATATCTCCATGCTACCCCCACCCCCAGTCTGCAAGATCAGGACCTGTCCTCACCGCAGGGTGACCTATTTCTCAAACTCTCTGCCCTATTGGAGAGGGGTCTGGCTAATACAGCTGCCCAAATCACCAGAGACATTAAATCTGATTTTGCCAATCTCGGCTCCAGAATGGAAGCCATAGAAACCAAACTGGATATTACTGTCTCACACACCAATCAGAATGCTGCCCACATCCAGGTCCTCCAGGACCAACTAGAAACTGCCCTTTCCAGCATAGACGACCTCAAGAACAGGTCCAGGATATATCATTTCTGAGTCCGAGGCCTCCCTGAAACCATCACGGATATCCCCCCAGTGATACAAGACCTCATCAAGGAGCTAATACCTAACACGCCCCCCCACCGCCCAGAGTTGGACAGGGCCCACAGAGCCCTCGGTCCCCCCAGGAAGGATGGCTCCCCGAGGGATGTAATTGTCAAGCCCCACTTCTACGGAGGAAGTCATGAGATAATCCCGCCTCAAACAGCAAGTCACTTGCTGAGAACACCAAATACAAATCTTTGCGGATTTGGCCCCCTCAACCATCCAGAAGCGATGAACCCCAATCCGCTCCTCACAGTGCTGTCCCAACAGGACATCAAATATCGATGGGCCTTCCCCTTTGGAGTGAAATTCACTATCCAAGGCAAAGCCTACTCCTTCTCCACCCTCCCAGAGGGGGAGAAACTCTTCCTCCACCTCAAGCTGATTTCCCAGGAAGCACCCATAGACTTCGCACCCATGTACTTCATCACCAGGAGGCTCCACCAAAAGACCCCCCTGCCAGCAAGCCCAGTTTCCCCACATTGGAATAAAGGCAAGACCAAGAAGTCCAAAGATGGCAGACCCCCATAAGACGCTCTCACAAATCTCTTTCTTCAATTTGCCCTCATTAGGGCACCCCACTCCGGGACAGTAGACCCCTCTGTTGTTGGAGCCCTGGGCTCCTAACCTAACCTATGTTGCCGATCATTAGGCCTTCTTATGTTTCCACTCCAAGTTCCTTGTTCCACACAAGTTACCTTTTTAAAGCCATATGATGGTCATGTCAGAGATACTCGTCCTTGAACACTTATACATTTCAAGTTCGACCTGCAAGCCAGAACATGGCTTTCAGGAACTTTCACATTTGCTAAATAGGTTCCCTCTCTACAAACTCTTCGCCACATCTCGGGAAATCAACCAGAGGAACCAAGATTCTAAGAACTTTCCGAACTCTGGGATCTAAGATTAGATCCAGCTCAGGGTCCTGACCTGGGCGACTGCAATGACACTAAACGGCTCCCATTCCCCTCCACAATAGGAGGGGTAGGGTACAGGGGGACAACCTCTGCAGAGGAACCCCATATAAGCTGTACACTTTGATCTCAGTGCACTTTCTATAATTTCAATGTTTATTCGAAATGTTAACATTTTGCTGTGTTCATTGTTTATTACTAAGTTTAACATAGAAGCAAGGGTCAGGGGTGTCACCCTTGTGCCTCCACCCATCCCACAGACTTTCTCTCTGTTTTGTTCTTTCTCTCCCACCCCCTCCTTTCCTAACCCTTTCTCAAGCCATTCAGCAGGTAGTTTGATGCTCCAGACCCCAATATGGGTCGGAACAAAGCTTCTTCAACATCCAGGGCCCCTAAGGAGAAGACATCAAAGGTTAACTTATGACTACATCAACAGAATTTCACCCCACCCAAATGTCTAATGTAAATACGACAGGGAAGGATCTCAGAATTGCCACACACAATGCACAGGGTTTGAACTCCCCCAGTAAACGTAGAATAGCGTTTGAAAATCTGTTTGAAAAATCCAGATTTCTCCGAGACCTACCGTTACCAACTCTGACCGATGAACAGAAGGACGTTATGGAGGCGAGGATCTCTGTTTAGGAAATAAGGGAGGTCATTAAAAACCTCAAAACAGGCTCAGCTCCTGGGCCCGACGGTCTATCCGTTCCATATTACAAAGTCTTCGCAGACACGTTAGCACCTCACATATGGCAAAATTCTTTAACACGAAGGCACAGGAACCTCCCTTGGATGCTTAACTCAATACCGCCTACGTAACAGTAATCCCCAAACCAAATATGAACCCCAAAGAGGTTGAGAATTATAGACCAATCTCCCTCATAAATAACGACCTCAAGATTTTGACGGAAATCCTGGCCAACCGCCTAGCCTCCTTTATAAATCGGTACGTCCATAAAGATCAAGTAGGGTTCATTCAAGGCAGACAGGGGCCAGACCAAATCAGAATGAATGAATAGATACCCCCCCCAAGTGAGTATTGAGGGACTTTGTAGGCAAGAAAAATTGATCAAAAAAATGTATAAATGATATTTATTTTAAAGAAAACCAAATCAGACGGGCCATTGATCTAGATTCTACAACTACGATATGACGAGGGCCCCAAACAAGAAGGGATTCTTGTATCCCTGGACCTGAACAAGGCCTTCGACACAGTGGAATGGCCTTACCTATTCGCTTTACTAGAGCAATGGGGATTTGGAAATCGCTTTCTGGGCATTCTACACTCTCTCTACTTTACACCAACAGCACTTTTTCGCCTCAGCGGGCACCACTCTAAACCTATGAACATAGCAAGGGGCACTAGACAGGGATGCCCCCTATCCCCTTTAATATTCACCATAGCCATTGAGACACTGGCAGTTGCGATTCGTTCCAATCCCAATATCCAAGGAATTTCCTGTGGTTCCCAAATACACAAATGCGGCCTTTTCGCAGATGATATGCTACTATTCATAACTTCACCTATCACTTCCCTCCCCAACCTCTGTAAACTCCTGAAAGATTTCGCAATGGCATCAGGTCTCCAGGTAAACTATGACAAATCCCATGCCCTCAACATATCTCTGAAATCAGCCACAGTGGAGATGCTGCAAAGCTCCTTTAAGTTTAGATGAAATGTCTGTTCAATAGAATACCTAAGGATTAACCTTACCGCCAAAATAGACCAACTGTATTCAGCAAACTTCCCACCCACCTACCAGAGACTTGAATCGGAGTTGAAGTTAAAGAACTATCCTGGCTGGGTAGGATCCACTCAATAAATATGACACTCCTCCCCAGACTGCTATACTTATTTAGAGCTATCCCGATTAACCTAAGGAAAGACCATTTGCAATCTCTCCAAAGGAAAGTCATCATGTTTATCTGGGGAGGAGCAGGACATAGGTTACCAAGAAACACTCTATACCGACAGCGTACACAGGGTGGAATAAGGCTGCCAAGACTACTTTGGTACTATCAGGCGGCGAGACTTGCTCAACTTTCTACAGTCTATTCCAGAAACGAAAAACGAGACTGGATCCAAATAGAGAGCTTGGTGGCACCCACTTAAACCCTTGACTATTTACTATGGATCCCCTTGAAGGAAAGACCCCCCATACTCTCACCGATTACGCAATCCCTAACCCTATGGGATAAATTTAAAACCCATACCTTCTTAACCTTTGACTGCCGACCCCTGGCCCTCATTTTTAACAACCCTGACTTCGCTCCTGGTCAGGACATAAAATCCTTTAAATGGTGGTTGGACAAGGGGTTGTATCGGATCAGGCACTTCTTTACTGCAACAGGCCCAATAACTATAAAATTCTGTGAGCAACAACTGGAAATCCCGAGTGGGGAGCAATTCAGGTTTCACCAAATACAACACTATCTCCACAAAATATGGAAAGGGAAACCCATCCCACCTAGATTCACTCCATATGAGTTATGGTCAGGACAAGCCACGGAGAAGAGGGGTGGTATCTCTGTTATCTACCAATCACTAGCTCAGCAGGCAGGCAAAACCCCTTACATGATCTCCAAATTCAATGGGATCTTGAAAAATGGCAGACATCCTTTTCCAGAGCCTATAAGGGGATAAAGAATATTTCCCTAATAGAATCTAACCTCAAAGTGACGACCAGATGGTATCTCACACCTACTAAATTAGCCCACATGTATCCCTCTGCAAACCCCCAGTGCTTTAGGGGATGTGAAATGAATGGCTCCATGGCCCACATCTGGTGGGAATGCCCCAAAATCAGGCCATTCTGGAAGAGGATGTTTAATCTAATCCAAACAGTGATGGGCCTCCAGATACCTAGAACCCTCGCAGTAGCCCTCCTGAATGCTAATATCCCAAAGACTCCTAAATGGAATTGCAAATTAATCCACTTCATTCTTTTGGGTGCTAAGCTGACAATTACCAAGGCCTGGAAACAGCCCGGGGTCTCTCTCTCAGCTGCCAAGTGTAAAATATCTTGAATGTTGTCACAAGATAAATTGACCAGTGTTTTGCTAGACTCAAAAGCACAGTTTGAATCCACCTGGGAATCTTGGGCCAAACACATGGGTATTTCCCTCATCCCCGGGATGCAAGCATAACAAGTAAGCTTCAACACTTTGCCTCCAACCCACTTCCTGCTGAATGGCTCCTCGTTCTTTCCCCTCTTCCCCCCACCTCTTCTTCTTCTATTTACTTTTTTTTTTTTGGACCCACCTCGCCTCGGTACGATGTGGCCCTATACTATGCTCTGTTTGTCAGTGAAGTACAAGTGCCTCCAGGCTCTCAAGTATAAGAGCCCCCCCTAGGGGCTCATAGGCTAGGTGCACATATCAACTCAACACACGCAGTGCTCTTTGCCCACCAATGGAATTGGCTACACTCCGGGTGTCCCGGGGTGGCTGTCCCAGCACAGTATGGTCCCTTTAGGGGTGTCGGGGGAGCTCCAGAGGGCTTCTGGAACCAGGTATTGCAAGGCATGTGTACTGTGAGGTACCTTCTGAACCGCCTCAGAATTATTACCCTGAACATATCTCAATTGCTTTTCATATCTGTAAGTGAGTATGCCCATTCCAAGCCTACAGGAGACATTTTATGTTATGTTGCATTGTACCTTGATTTTGATGTATCGCATGTATCTTGTTCTTTGTTTTTGAAAATAATAAAAATTTTGAAAGTAAAAAAACCATATTGTGCCTTCCAACAGGAACCCATGCAAAACAATGGGGAAAAACGAAAACTGAAGAAAAAAAGGAAAGCCCAAAGCTTGAGAGTCTCCTATTGGATTTTGATAGGTAGGGGTAAATAGCTGAAAATGTGCACTTTTGCTCATTTTGCAGATTAGAAAAATGAATGTTTTGAGTATGCTGAAACTCTGCCAACATAGGAAAAGGAAAAGTTTGCTTGCTGAGGGCACTGAAATTCTGTAATGCCCTGTACACAGGGTCGGACATTGATCGGACATTCCAACAACAAAATCCATGGATTTTTTCCGACAGATGTTGGCTCAAACTTGTCTTGCATACACACTGTCACACAAAGTAGTCGGAAAATCCGATCGTTCTAAACACGGTGACGTAAAACACGTACGTCGGGACTATAAACGGGGCAGTAGCCAATATCTTTCGTCTCTTAATTTATTCTTAGCATGCGTGGCACTTTGTGCGTCGGATTTGTGTACACACGATCAGAATTTCCGACAACGGATTTTGTTGTCAGAAAATTTTATAGCAAGCTCTCAAACTTTGTGTGTCGGAAATTCCGATGGAAAATGTGTGATGGAGCCCACACACGGTCGGAAATTCCGACAACAAGGTCCTATCACACATTTTCCATCGGAAAATCCGACCGTGTGTACAGGGCATAAGAATAAATTACTAAACCCCCACCCCCCTAAAAAAAAAAAAAATCTCAATTCAGACATGTCACATTAAAAATGCAAATAGTTTTCCAGGAAAAGCTGAATAATGCTTTATGCCAACATGAAGACCCTAAAATCTACCTAAAGAGTTATGTAACTGTATGGAGAGTAGCGAAATGCCAGAGTATGTGTGACATTTTATGGAGGGAAGCCAAATGCCATTGTGACAATGCCTGAAATACTAACCAAGGTATGTCATATGAAAGTGAGGAAGGTTTTCATAGCATGGATTCGATAGTTATTTTATTATTATTACCAATAAAATGATCATCTGAGGGTTCTGGACTTAAAAGTTTAATCTGACAGTGATTCATTTTTGTCAAGAAAAAAGACTCGATATTATAGAGCTTAGAGACAAATAAAAGTAACAAAAGCTGGTTTGAGGTAGCTGCACAGTCTGCAGAAACCTGTACAAATATTACAAGAAATAAAAATACAGAGAAGTGCGCCGGCCAATGGTAAGTTACCTGAGGTGGTAGAAACAGTGTTGCACTTGGCTTGGACACAAAGTAACAGAGATGACTGTGTAGTGATCAAACTCAGTAAGTCTCTCTCTGACAATGAATGAATGAAGAGGAACTGTACTGATGAATACAATTGCTAAATTCACAAAGTTCACACACCAGGAGCAGGGCCAAGAGTCAAGAACATCATGGGCCTGGTGCTGAGGATTTTGGTGGGGCTTTTTATAAATAATAAAAATAAAACGCAAACAATTTTTTGTTATAACAAATTAAAATAAATAGAGAGGGGGAGGATGAGAGAGAGAAAGGGGATGAGAGAGGGGTAAGGGAGGGAGGATGGGAGAGAGCGGGGGAGATGAGACAGAGAAAGGATGCCGATGAGCATGCGTGGGGGTGACAGCAGTGCAGCCCGACCAAGGCAAATGACCGAAGGCACAGAACCCGGAAGGAAGACCGGGTGAAGATGGAAACGCCGGGACCCGCTGGACTGATCACAGCGCAGCGCTGGAGGGCTCAGTCTTACAGGTAAGTGTACTCTAATGTGCTAATATTATTATTATTATTATACAGTATTTATATAGCGCCAACAGTTTACGTAGCGCTTTACAACTTGAGGGTAGACAGTACAAATACAATACAATTTGATACAGTAGGAATCAGAGGGCCCTGCTCCTTAGAGCTTACAATATGCTGTGCATACTAGTACATTATGGCATAACCTACCTCAGGGCCTCTAAAAAGTAGTAATATTAGCGAAGTTTACAACCACTTTAATATCACAGGATCCCAGGAGCCTCTCATGGGGCCCCCTACTGACCTGGTGGCCCTTGGGCAGTGCCCAAGTGCATAGTTGCCAACATTTCAAAAATATTTTCTGGGACACATTTTTTACCAGTGGTATATTTAGAGTAGCTGACATCGCCTATGTTCCTCTATACATCACAAGGTGTTCATGGAGGGATATCAATCAGTAGTTGGGGGGAGTAACTGGGAGTGATATCTTTTGGAGTAGTGTCTGTCATCTGCAGGTTGGGAAATGGTCACCTGTGATATAAGTTGAATGGTGGTGGCTAAAATGGGAAGTGGCTGGGGAGTAACCTGGTTGGTGGCGAGTGTGAAATGGATGATGTGTTTCAAGTTTCTTTCACATTTGCTGTAATGCTTACTTCCCTCCGAAAAATGTTCTGTGATGGATTGCTTTTCAACGAGTGGTATAGCAGCAGCTGACAGGCGTTCATGAGGTGCTACTGCCACCTCCTTGTTTTTTTTTACATTGCTGAATGGTATTTTTACTTTGTTGGACTTTGCTGCTACTGCAAGTGAATTTGGCTTGCAGTTGCAGAGTGGCCCCATTGAAATCAATAGGCAAGTTTAACAGGCGGTGCTGCCTATCAAACTCTGCAGGCTGAGTTAAAGATGCTGCAGCTAAAAAAAAAAAAAAGTTGCAGCTGTGAAGTAAAGCATCACAGCTACGGCATTCGTACAGCTCTGTCCAAATGTATTTTTAAGATTTGGGTAAAGGACATGCGGTGAGGTGAGTGGCTGGTGAGGCACTGGCTAGTATCAGAGCCAGATACACACAGGTTACATACGCCGCGATCATTAGAGCGAGAGCAATAATTCTAGCACTAGACCTCTTCTGTAACTCTAAACATGTAACCTGTAAAAAAATTTAAAGCGTCGCCTATGGAGATTTTTAATCTAAATACCGTGTGACATAAAAAGTTGCAATGACCACCATTTTATTCCCTGGGGTGTCTGCTAAAACATATTTATTAAATGTTTGGGGGTTCTGAGTAATTTTCTAGCAAAAAAAATATGATTTTTACATGTAGGAGAGAAGTGTCAGAATTGTCCTGGGTGGTAAGGGGTTAATTACCATAAGTAAGTAGTATACAAATAATTGCACAAGGAGCCCCGTATCTCCAGAACCATTGGTCCTAGGAGACCCACATTTTGACCAGTGGTGGGGTAAGTCTTCGGCTACCTACCTATTATTTGAGGGTCTCTTGAAGCTTGATAATTTTTTTTTTTTTGGTGCATTTATTTTTTATTTTGGGCAAATGGACCTATCTTAAGGTAAGGGGCCTGGAGCTGCAGCTGCAATAGCCCCTATGTTAATCCGGCCCTGACCAGGAGAATTTTCTTTATTTTAACCACCCTTCTAATGGCCATGTACTGTAGTAAAACAGCCTCTAAAGGAAATTGTTATTCTTAGTGGATTGTTTTAAACATCCTTCTCTGTGCTGTGGGTGCACATGCCTAGCTCATGCACAATAGCACTTCATCCACTATCATTAGACAGCAGACTGCATAAACAAAAGGAACAGATCCAACCAGGGTGGCTCTGTGCTTTCTGATTTCTGCAATGGCCAATCACATTAATCACAAATGTAAACAGTACAACCGTTTTATATTTGAGAGCCCTCCCTTTCCCCTCACAATGGAGGAACGATGATCCAGTGAATGCATGAACCGTTCATTAACAGAAGATCAGAGAGGCAGGCATCATTCAATTGTGGGATTGTTTAGTTGCTGCAGTTAACCCTTTCACCAACCTCTTCTCCTGTACATCTAAGCTCCATCCTGTCTCAGGATGTGACGTGAATATTAATCACCTCACCTCCCTTATCCTGCACATTAACTCCCTAGTTTCCATCCTCCCACTGTATGTCCCCTGTACCATGATCAATGTCATTAAGAATGCAACAGGAAGAGTGAGATTCCGTGGCAGGAGGGCAGAAAATACAACCCAGGCGGCTAAGTCTGCCTGGCATCTCCTTCCATAGCTGAAATATTGGTAATTTTAGTGCACAGAAATGCAATATATTGCCTAATTTTTTTGGTAAAATATAAAAAGATGATGTAGTAATAAAATACGTACTACAGCCTATTCCTGTACCCTAAAGCCCCATATACACGATCAGAATATTGTACAAAAAAATACCACTTTCGAATCGATCACACGATAATCCCAAAGGGACAAACACAAAAATATTTCTCGTACGATACCAGATCGTACGATTCTTTTTTAATCATTACAGTTTTCAATTGAAAATACAATACAAATACATTAAATCACTTCCGAATTTTTATTCTGTCATATGAGCATTTTCGTACTTTAGTAACTTATTTGTTTTCTATATGGAGACTAGCATACAAAAAAACGGACGATCATTCGTCCGATGATCTCATCGTGTGTACTAGGCTTTAGACTTAAGAGTATTTAACTCTAAAGCCTCATACACACGATAAGACTTTGTACAAACTTTCCTGTGGATTTTTGTACAAAGGGCGTTGGCCATAAGTTTGTATTGCATACACACGGCAGAACTTTCACCAAATCACGTGGTTTTTCAGCTCATTACCACAACCTTTTGGTCAATTTCTGTATTATTGTCTGATATTGTGTCAATCTCGCCGCTTTTATCGGCGAGATTGACACCTTGCGAGCCGGATTCACATTGGTGCGGGGATCCGACTTGGATCCCCGCCAATGCCAGGCACTGTGTTTGGTATGAATCTTGAGGGGGAACGCCACACCAAATTTTAAATAAAAAACCGGCCTGGGTTCCCCTCCAGGGGCATACCAGGCCCTTAGGTCTGGTATGGATTTTAAGGGGAACCCCTACGCCGAAAAAACGGTGCGGGGGTCCCCCTAAAATCCATACCAGACCCTTATCCGAGCACGCAGCCCAGCCGGTCAGGAAAGGGGGTGGGGACGAGCGAGAACCCCCCCCCCTGAGCCGTAGCAGGCCGCATGCCCCCCAGAGGGGAATTCCCTCTCACGCTCTCCGCAATAGGAAAATGTGTTTTTCCTTTTGCAGCCAGCGCAAAATGTACAGTACCCTGTCGCAGAGAACCAGCGCGATCCCATCACGCTGGTTCTTGGCAACAGGGTACTGTACATCGTACAGCGTACAGTAGTTTGTACAAAAGTCCGATGGTTTTGTGTTAGGGTTGTCCCGATACCGATACTAGTATCAGTATCAGCACCGATACCAAGCATTTGCCTGAGTACTTGTACTCGGGCAAATGCTCCCGATACTTCACCCGATACCTGTACAGTCAGCGGTGATCGGTGAGTGGGGGAGTTACAAGCTTCTCCCCCCTTTCAGCTTGTAACTCCCCCACACACGATCACCGCTGACGGTCACCGCATCCTCCTCCAGTCCCCCCTCCATGCCCCCTCCGTTCTGCTGTCCCACTTCTTTCTTCCTCTGTGTCCCCCTCTGTTCTGCTGTCCCCCTCCTTTCTTCCTCCGTGTCACCCGCCGTTCTGCTGTCCCCCTGCTTTCTTCCTCCGTGTCCCCCGCCGTTCTGCTGCTGTCCCCCTCCGTTCTACTGTCCCCCTCCTTTCTTCCTCCATGTGCCCCGCCATACTGCTGCCGTCCCCCGCCGTTCTCCTGCTGTCCCCCTCCTTTCTGATGCTGTCCCCCTCCAGTTTTCCTCTGTGTCCCCCTCCATTCTGCTGTCCCTCTCCATGTCATCCTCCTTCCTTTGATGTATGAACAGAGTCAGTGATCACTGACTCTGTCCATTCACATAATTGAAACATTGTAATCTCCTGTGATTACGATGTCTCAGTTTATGAATGGAGAGAAGCCGCTGTCTTCTCTCCATTCATTTTCATTGAAGCTGAGGCTGCAGAGAAAGGAACTGGGGAATCTCTATCCTCTGTCTCTTTCTCTGTCTCAAGAGGGAGATTTCAGGGGTCTATTAAGACCCCTGATATCTCACAAAGCCCCCCAACAGGGCTGATTAAAAAAAAAATATATATTACAATAAATAATAAAAAAAAAATGATTGTAAAAAATAATAAAAATTAAAATAAAAAACACACAGACACCATCCACCCCCTCCCTCCCTAAAAAAAAGAAAGCATTGTAAAAAAACAAAAACAAAAATTGTAAAAAAATTGTAAAAAAAAAAACCCCAAAAAAACACTGTCACGTGACATTAAAAAAAAGGTAATCGGTATCGGTATTAAAAATCGGTAATCGGTATCGGTGAGTACTTTAAAAAAAGTATCAGTACTTGTACTCGGTCTTAAAAAAGTGGTATCGGGACAACCCTATTTTGTGTACACACAATGATACTTTGCTCTATCGGACTTTTGTTGCCGGAAAGTTTGTGCGTTCAAACATCCAACAAAAGTCCGATGGAAACAGAAAAAGTTTGTCCGATGGAGCGTAAACACGGTTGGATGTAGCTCCAAAACAGCTAATTTGCATGTTTGTTGTCAAAAAGCCCTATCGCGTGTACGGGCCTTTACAGTACAGAGTGGTGTCACTTTTTTTGGTGCCCTGAGTGGAGCTTGAATACCTAATCAACTGCAAGGTGACTTTTGCTAGACCATAACTGGATAACTGAAGTAAACACAGCTTTGCTTATTTTACTATGCTAAATGAATTTTCATTTTACAAAGTGAGCATATACATCAAAATGTGAACATGCTTTATCTCTTTAAAGTGGAGTTCCACCCAAATTTTTAACATTATCTCTATGCATTCTCTTCCTTGCCTAGATGCTGACATGCTGTGTAAAAAAATTTCAATCGCCGTAATTACCTTTTTTTTCTAATCTTCTTAGCACTTCCTGGTTTTCCTCCCATGGGAGTAGGCGTGTTTCTAGCCTCTCCCAGACCTCCCACAGTCCCCTGGGAGCTAGTCTCAGGCTTCCCAGCATGCATTGTGCAACAGCGTCATCACAACATCTCGGTGAATGCTGGAAGCACAGCATTCACTGCATCCAGGAAATACATGCTTGTGGGCTTCAAATGCCCATAATGAAGATGGAAACCGCCTTCAGTGAATTTTATAAGTTATTCTTTACAACGAAATCGGACACAGGCGGACTTATTACACAGAACATGTGAGTAGATAATCATGAGAAGAAAAGTTTGTGAATGAACTCCAAAAAAAAAAAACGATAGATAGGTGGACCCCCCGCTTTAATAAATCAACCTCAGTTTCTTTTTAGTCTCTTTACTAACATGAGATACAAAATTTGTAATACTGTAAGTTACACTTATGTCATATTCACTAACTGTGTATTTTCCTAAACTTCTTGCAGTTGGAGACTGACACGTTAACGCAGGGCCAGTCCTGGCAAAGAAAGGGAAACCTGGCATGAATATAGAATGGCAGTTGTCAAGACAATCAGCCTCATGTTGCGTTAAACAGATGAGTGCCTGATATCTTTTTTTTCTATTCCCTACTTCTGAACTTCATCTAAATTAGAATCTGAATGTAATGGATTTTATGCTTCCCGTGGCTCCTCATTTAGATATTATATTGTTTATTTCGGGTGAATAAAGAAGTGAGGCAATGCATAAATCCCACTTTTGCTTCACTACTATAGCTGATGAAAGTACCTGAAAACAATGAACTCTCTAAGTGGTATGTCCTATAAAACATGAAGTGCAGCATTATATAAGAATATAACTCATAAAGATGCTAATATAACTGCATTAGATATTTTTCTTGCCATAGACTCAGTTCTTTTTTTAAACTAGGGTAGATGATGCCCAATTAACTGAGTTACTCAGTTTCTGCAATTGTAATTTTATAAAATCCCATTATTATAACTTATTAGATGTGTTATGACTTGCTTTTATAACATACTACAAGGCTCAACTCACAAAGTAAGCAAACCAGGACATAGATCCTTATTTTCTAAAAAGTCAATGTGAGAAATTTACTAAAACTGGTTTGGACAGAATCTGGTGCAGCTCTGCATGGTAACCAATCAGCTTCTAGGTTTTAAAGCTTCATTGAACAAGCTGAAGTTAGAAGCTGATTGGTTACTATGCACAGCTGCACCAGATTCTGTGTGCACCAGTTTTAGTAAATCTCCCAAATGAGTTTTGAAACCTATAGTTACAGGGCTGAAAAAAAATGCTTATCTTTGAATTAAAGCTTTGTGAATTGAGGCGGTGAATCTATGCTTGTGCACAAAGTCAGGAAATCTCATTAGTAAATGAAGTACATTAAATAAATTGAATAGAAACATACATAAACCTTTTTGGAATGAAAAAGTTTCATCTATAAAGCAACTCTCTCATGGTTCATTAAATTAAAATAAAGGTATTACATGAAAAGAAGAAGATAAATACTTATATCTCCCGCTGCACCATTTCTGAGGAATCTCCTATGTCCCCCACAGTGCTCATTGATTCATCTTGCCAGCCTGTACATTACTACTTTGTTCTGTAGTGATATGGAGATTGACAGGAAGAACCAGTGATTGCTGCGGGGACACAGGAGTCTCCTGGAATTATCTGTTTCACAGTAAAATTTTGGGGACAATTTCCCAGCAACAGAGTAATGTTCAGCAGAACGAGTGGTGGAAAAAGGTAAGTATTTATTTACCTTTTTATCAGGTAACATCTTTGTTTCAATTTAAAGAACTTTGGGGTTGCTTATATATTATGGCTTATTTAATAAACTGATGCCAGGAACAGAGATGATGTGCCAAGTGTCCTACCCCATAGAAGGCAGTTTCACTTTAGTTAATGGTATTCTTATTTGTGAAATGTGACCTACAGTATGCTTCAGTACTAGGAATTACTGTATAGGTTCTTTTGGAAAGCATTTAATCTCTTCTGGTTTAGCACTGGACACTGGAGGCTTGAGTTGTCTGACACCTATATCCACCTATATGACTGATAAATAATAATCCTTATAATATTTCTATAGAGGGAAAGAAGGAACTAAGAGACTAGAGAATACTGGATAGAGAAAACAATAAAGTTCTAGATCACTCCTTTCTAGCTATAGTCAGCATTCTGACAACACTGTTATATCCTCATTAAATGTCTTCTCTTCTCCTATAAACCAAAGTTTTATATCTGATCAACCTACCCCAAGTATTGCTGCATAGGGTGCGGTGGTATTTGTAGAAGAATTTCAGGGAGCCCCAGCAGTGCTAGCAGGATAGGGTGAGCAATAATTTGGTGCCTTAAGTTGCCTACTATCTTTTTATATTTATATTCTATATATTTTTTTAACAGAGGATGGAAAGTTGGATAGTTGCTGCTAGTTCTTGATTTGAAATATTTTAAAGCCTTTAGAATCTTGTTGAAAGGGATGAGACCAAATAAGCCTCCTACAGTATAAAGCTGACTCAGGCTTATCTCAGTATAATGGAAACTGTAGGCCCAACACATATCAAGTATTTTAGAGAATCAAAACAGTGCAGCGCAACCTTATAACATTATTAACCTTCAAAAGTCCAAAAGCCCAAATGTCAAGAATAGTAGAAAAGTAATAAAATATCCATGCAAGGATAAAAATGTTCACAATCACCCAAGGTGACAATTTCCACCTTTGACAGATAGATTGGCCGCTCACCTCATGAAATTGACCCCTGAACTAACAGGATGGTCATATACGCTTGTCCCACCACGGGGTGTGCATATACAGAGGCATTGGATCCTGGTATGGAAGATGAAATCCAGGTTACATATGAGAGAGTAAGGACTAATAGTGCTATCTGTTTTAAAATGGTATTTTAATACTAAAATATATAAAACCACTCACAATTTTACCACTTGGCTGTAAAATAGTAGTATAACAGTCTCGTGCCCGCTCGAGTCATAGTCGAGATAGCAGCAGGTGACGTTTTGTAGTGTAGCTCCTCCTCCCATACGAGTTACGTCCAATGAGACAAAGCTCCCACATATACACATATGAACATAAATGCATGCAGTGAGTGCACCTACATATGAAAATGATTATTGTGCTACACATATTAAGTATTGCTGTGCACGCTGGATTGAAAGCAATAGTTCTAGGGCAATCATTTATTTCTACCTCCAAACTGACTTTGTTTTAGGGCCTGGATTTGAACCCAGGGTCCTCTGCTGTGTCTGGAAGTAATTCTTCTTGCTAAGCCACCTAAAATGTTGGGTTCATCCCTTCTGATCTGTTAGACAATATTTCCTTGTACCTTGTTTTTCGTGAACCTTGAACTCTTTGCTCCTCCTATGAATTCTTGATTTAAGCCATGTCTCTGCAATTCCTGCTTGCACATTATTATTACCTCTCCAGCCAAACTCCTTACCAGTGGCGTCCCATCCATTAGGGGTGCACGGCGCCGCCACCTATCCATGCGTCTGGCCCCCTGATCTACATGCAGGGCGCCGGACGCATGGATTCCAATGCAGGGGGTTTAAGCATGTGATTAGAGCCAGAGGCTCTAATAGGCTTCAAAAAAGGGTGGGCTCGGGGCGCAGAGCACTGCGCCCAAAGCCCACCCTGTTGTGTGACAATAGCGAATGAATATTCGCTATTGTAACACTGATTCTCCTCCTGGACAATCAGGAAGCGGGTCATGAGACCCATCACCCAGTTGGCTGAAAGGAGATCTGATCAGATTGGCCATCAGGAGGAGGAGGGAGGGGACGCTGGGGAATGGAGACAGCAGCCGCCTGCAGCCCGGAGAGAAGTTGCCGCAGTTCCCTCCCCGATAGAGTTACAAGGTTTCAGGTGTGAATGGGGAGCAGGTCTGTTAAATTTGGTGTTATCACTCTCACTTTCTCATACTGGTCTTTGGAAGTTCAACATGGCACCTCATGGCAAAGAATGCTCTGAGGATCTGAAAAAAAGAATTGTTGCTCTACACAAAGATGGCCTAAGCTGTAAGAAGATTGCCAAGACCCTGAAACTGAGCTGCAGCAGAGTCGTCAAGACCATACGTTTAACGGGACAGGTTCCACTCAGAACAGGCCTCGCCATGGTCGATAAAAGAAGTTCAGTGCACGTGCTCAGCATCATATCCAGAGGTTGTCTTTGGAAAATACACTTATGAGTGCTGCCAGCATTGCTGCAGAGGTTGAAGGGGGGGGGTCAGCCTGTCAGTGCCCAGACCATACGCCGCACACTGCATCAAATTGGTCTGCATGGCTGTCGTCCTAGAAGGAAGCCTCTTCTAAGGATGATGCACAAGAAAGCCTGCAGTTTGCTGAAGACAAGCAGACTAAGGACATGGATTACTGGAACCATGTCCTGTGGTCTGATGAGACCAAGATAAACCTATTTGGCTCAGATGGTGTCAAGTGTGTGTGGCAGCAACCAGGTGAGGAGTACAAAGACAAGTGTGTCTTGCCTACAGTCAAGCATGGTGGTGGGAGTGTCATGGTCTGGGGCTGCATGAGTGCTTCCGGCACTGGGGAGCTACAGTTCATTGAGGAAACCATGAATGCCAACAATTACTGTGACATACTAAAGTAGAGCATGATCCCCTCCCTTTCGGAGACTGGGTTGCAGGGCAGTATTCCAACATGACAACGACCCCAAACACCTCCAAGACTACCACTGTCTTGCTAAAGAAGCTGAGGGTAAAGGAGATGGACTGGCCAAGCATGTCTCCAGACCTAAACCCTATTGAGCATCTGTGGGGCATGCTCAAACAGAAGGTAGAGGAACGCAAGGTCTCTAACATCCACCAGCTCCGTGGTGTCATCATAGAGGAGTGGAAGAGGACACCAGTGGCAACCTGTGAAGCTCTAGTGAACTCCATTTCCAAGAGGGTTAAGGCAGTGCTGGAAAATAAGGGTGGCCACACATAATATTGACATTTTGGGCCCAATTTGGATATTTTCACTTAGGGGTGTACTCACTTTTGTTGCCAGCGATTTAGACATTAATAGCTGTGTGTTGAGTTATTTTGAGGGGACAGCAAATTTACACTGTTATACAAGCTGTACACTCACTACTTTACACTGTAGCAAGTATCATTTTTTCAGTGTTGTCACATGAAAAGATATAAAAAAATATTTACAAAAATGTGAAGGGTGTGCTTACTTTTGTGAGATACTGTATATATATAGATATATATATATATCTATATATATATATATATATAGATATATATATATATATATAGATATATACAATACATAATGTAACATGGACACTGAAATAACTGCAATGACTTATACAGGCATTACTATGGACTCATCATGCCAAAATCAAACAAAACAGAAAAACTTGTTTGTGAAAAATAGGACTTGAATCTCCCTATTTTTGGTGTGCTATGGAATAACTGTTTGAAACTGAGCACTTTCCTTTATCTAGTAAGAATGTAGTATCAGGTCTTATTCTGCATTATTCTGTATGCTACAATAATATACATACAGGTTTAACACCTCCATATGTATTGCATGCTGTCTATTCAGGCAGCTTTTCTAGTTCATGTTACACTCTATTATTTTTTATACTAGTCTCCACACTAACATGATGGGAAGTGGTGTTCAGTATTTTAAACCTTTTCTGTGTTAGCAGGTGATCTACACTCTGAGAATATAACAAAAGTACTAGCAGAGGTATAATAATAGTATACAAATAGAAATTCATGGAAACATATAATGAAAGCTTAAATTAGCTCAAAACAGGCTACAAGATTACAAATAAAAAAAGCTTTGGCTATACTTCTTCTTTAAACTGGACAAGAACTCTAAAAGCTGCATCCAAAAAGGCAAGGAGGGGTCCAAATACTAGTCAACAATTTTGCCTGTAGTCTTCATACAAATGATCTTCCTCTATTACAGTCCCACTAAGACTTCTTCTGCCTCGTGTCTCTATGTGGAGGCAGTTAGTTTAGTAAAGGCAGGGCTTCCTCCTATCTCCATCAAGGAGAACAATGAGCAGCACAATTTTAAAACCACTAAATCTTATTTCAAAGCTCCTGAGACTAAAAGTGAGCAGTGGTACCTTATATATACGCTGTAGACCTACATTTTAGACACAGGGTTGTCTAGGGACACTCACATACTGGGACGTGCACTGCTAATTATCAAGAGGAATGTAAGACAATATGTACATTTTCAGTACATTCAGTACTGTTTAACATTTCTAGATGTACGTTAACACATATTACGTTACTAAAAATTCTCATGTGAAATCACCATATGCAAAGCAGGAACCTTAATAATCAGAGGTTGAAAAAGTAACAATTTGTGGCAAGTTACATTAAATAAATAAATTCTGCACTCAGCCAGTTTCATGTGTTCACACATAGTTCAATAGTACCTTGTGACATTAACCCAGACTCTAGGAGGCTTACTGAACATGTTATTATATCTAATACGTGAATTCTGTATGTCCAATCTGACCTTTTCTACAAGGCAGTTTTCCCTCAAGTTATAAGTATAATTTTTAAAAATGATGGACTGTACCTAGCTACGCTACAGTTATCATGATAGTGCAAAATGTTGTTAATATCACTGAATAAATCGGCAAATTGGTGGTAAAAACCCATTCATATTGATTTTGTTATACATTATTCTCTTATATATTTAAAAAGTTAGCCAGTGTAATTAGGCCAGTGTGTAAAGAAGGTGCTTTATTATTACATATTGCTGTCGCCAATTCTTTATGCTATGGGAGAAATACTCACTTTTGTCGCAGGTACTAGTTCTAAGTCAGATGCTTGGTCGTTCTCCGCTACATTACTCCTATCTCTGACTGGATCACCTTGTGACCTACCATCTGCTGACCTGGAATAACAGTCATGAAAACATTTTAACACTGGACCAAGGGAAGCCTTACAAATCAATTCAGTGGAAACATACATCTATTTCAAGTTATTTTTGATTCAGAGTTTTCTAGAAGCACTCAAATAAAATAAAATGGTCACTAATGCAAAAATATCTACTTTACATGGCTGCCATGGAGGTTCAAATATAAAGAAAAAAAAGAAGAAAATTATATATCTATATGCAACCAAGTGCAACCAACTACTTAAAGCAGAGTTTCACCCAAAAGTGGAAATTCCACTTATCTGTCTCCCCCCCCTTTGGTGCCACATTTGGCACCTTTTGGGGGCTGAGGGGGGAGCGGGTACCTGTTTTTGACAGGCATCCTGTCCCTACTTCCATCGGACCTCACAGCGGCGAGGTACGTCAGAAGTCCAGCCCCTCTTCCTCCCTCCTCCTTCCCTTACTGTCGGGCCAGTAGAACAGCACGGATGTGCTTTGCGCATGCGCAGTAGGGACCGAAAGGCTTCGCTGCCGGGTTCCCTTACCAGCAATGATGGCGGCAGCACTTGACAGCCGATGGAAACATCAGCTGGGGTGCTGACATTGCTGGACTCCAGGATAGGTAAGCATCCTAATATTAAAAGTCAGCAGCTACAGTATGTGTAGCTGCTGACTTTTAATTTTTTGAGGTGAAGGTGGAACTCTGCTATAACAAAAAATTGTATTTGTAGAATAGTTTTAAAGACACAAAACACATATTAAAAACATTGGCATACCTACTAACGGTGAAGGTGGCTGTGGAGCATTAAATTGTGGATGTACAGGGAGCATTCATTTCCTTCATGGAAACACTGTAATTATATATATTTTTTAGATCAAACTCAGGAAGGGCTCATTAACAACTTCATGTATTGCTGGAAAGATAAGGCAATCCTCAAAGAGACTAACACGTTTATGTTTGATAATAAATGCTATTGTCAAGCACAAGGAATGGCAATGGGCACAAAATGTGCACCAACTTATGCTACTCTTTACCTCAGAGAGTGGGAAAATTCTGTGTTCAGGAATAGTATTGGGTGAGCGGTTCGGGCCAAGCAGAAGTTTGACCCGAACATCACCCGTTCAGTGAACACCCGAATTTGCAGAGCACTCGGCGGGATGTTTGCTTGCCGAGCACCCCACAATGCACTGCGTGCTGCACAGTAAATTCTAAGTCCTGATTGGGCAAAGCTTTGCCCAGTCAGGGCATAGTGAATAGTTGGTTGTAAAGACTGAATGAGCCATCATCTGCCAATGGGCTTCCCCACTGACAGCTTAATGAAAAAAAAACATTGCCTGCAATAGAAAAATGTGAAAAAAACGGTGTGGGGTCCCCCCAATCCATACCAGACCCTTATCCAAGCATGCAGCCTGGCAGGCCAGGAAAGGGGGGGCGAGCGAGCGCCATACCAGGTCACGTGCCCTCAACATGGGGAGGTGCTTCGATGCTTTGATGGGGACAAGGGCCTTTTCCCCACAACCCTGGGCAGTGGTTGTGTGGGTCTGCAGGCAGGGGTCTTATCTGAAGTATCAAAAAGAAATAAAAGCACACACAAAGTTTTTGACAATTCCTTTATTAAAAATAAAAAAACATTGCCCCCCCATGTAGATCCATCGTCAATCACGATGCCCACCGCCACCGCTGGACTCGGAAAAAAAACAAAAATCGCTCCCCCTGAAACTAAGGCTAACCGCTGTGCATGGGGACAAGGTGCTTTGGGCCTGGTATGGATTGGGGGGACCCCCATGCGATTTTTTTTAACATTTTTGTATTTCCGGCAATTTAAATGGCATTATTTTTTCTTTACATATGTCAGTTTTGCTGCAGAAGGTTCTATACACTGTATAGATGTGCCACTTTACAGGAAGACTAAGGGGACCCCCCAGACAATATATTTAAAGACATTTTTCTTTTTCTTTTTTCACTTAAAGCATCATTAAAATCACTGCTCCTTTAAAAATGTTCTTTCTAAAAAAAAATTGCATTGATACACGTTCCCATGGCAGTACCTGGGCTCCCATACCCTTTTTATGACCAATAACTTGCATATAAGCCTTCAAAATGGGGACTTTTGATTTTTCATGTTTGGCCCCATAGACTTTAATAGAGTTCATGGCTTGGCTACTGTAATTTTTACATGTTCGGGAGTTCTGGTGCGAACTGAACCTGGGGGTTTATAATGTGTGCCACCGGCGCAATCCTATATGTGCTTCAATATAAAACTTCAATATACACTTAATAAACAAAATTAAATTAAAAACCCTGGTTGCTGCAGTCAAAAAAACAATTCCTCCAACAAGTGAAAAAATATGTAAAATGTGTATATACCTAGTGTTGACTGCGCTACCTCCAATAATGTAATATCAAAACCACCACTTTATCTAAGTCAATCATACATCTACATATACATCAGTGATTGTTCACTAATACTTAGTATCACCACTCAAAACTACCAATCTGTGTGTAAAAGACACTGATAAATTAAAATAAAATAAAATAAAATAAATAGAGTCCAGTCATAGTCCACTTGTGCTGGTGTGCTAATAAAGACGTGGGTCCCTGGATGGGCTATCCACTACAGTTGTGCTATTTCTGTGCTTTTATTTCTCATTCGTGATTATTGTGACTTCCAGTGCCAAAACCACCACCTCATAAATTGGCCACTCACCAGATACTAATAAATATAGGCCCTTGGTTCACTGAGGGATAACCAATCCACTTTATTATTTGGCTTTGTGCTGTCCACCAAGCAGTGTAGCAAGTATATCCGTCCTCATGGAAAACAATCAAACAGCGGTCATAGCGCAGTGTGCTTAAACTGTTTATTTAAAATCATGCAAAAAAAGGCTATAAAACTCACATGTTTCTGATGCCCATGGGCCGGCACCAAGCTTATTCAGCAGTTTAAATGAATGGAAAGGGGTCGCCATCTATTTCGCCCATCGGCGTGCGTAGCAAGCCCCGTCCCCGCTTGTCTTACGATTTGCGGCTCAAGCCTCGCTTTCGCCTGACAGGAGATGACGTAGTGACGTCGCGTGTCACTACAGAGGCTGCTGGGAATTTACACACGACGTCACTACGTCATCTCCTGTCATTTAAATTGCTGGATAAGCTTGCCAGCCCATGGGCACCAGAAACATGTGAGTTTTAAACCTTTTTTTTGCATGATTTAAAAAAAACAGTTTAAGCATACTGCGCTATGACCGCTGTTTGATTGTTTTCCATGAGGACGGATATACTTGCTACACTGCATTGGGGACAGCACAAAGCCAAATAATAAAGCGGATTGGTTATCCCTCAATGAACCAAGCGCCTATATTTATTAGTATCTGGTGAGTGGCCAATTTATGTGGTGGTGGTTTTGGCACTGGAAGTCACAATAATCACGAATGAGAAATAAAAGCACAGAAATAGCACAACTGTAGTGGATAGCCCATCCAGGGTCCCACGTCTTTATTAGCACACCAGCACAAGTGGACTATAACTGGACTCTACTTATTTTATTTCAATTTATCAGTGTCTTTTACACACAGATTGGTAGTTTTGAGTGGTATTACTAAGTATTAGTGAACAATCACTGATGTGCAGTATATGTAGATGTATGATTGACTTAGATGAAGTGGTGGTTTTGATATTACATTATTGGAGGTAGCGCAGTCAACACTAGGTATATACAAATGAACCTGGGGGTGTTTGGCCCAACTCTATTTAGGAATGAGGATGGGGTACAAACAAGGCTAAGTCTTATACAGGAGCCAAGGAAAATGATAGAGAGGATTTATTGTATTGCACGCAACATGTTAAAGATATTCAGATGTGTTTATGTCTGTAGTACATCACTTCTTCCCAGGACATCCTTAACATATGTCAAAAGGATTGGCATCTATTACCAGACGATGAAAGCTTTTGTTTTTGATTTTGTTATGGATAAACCTGCGTTATTTACCATAGGGCTCGGTTCTTGAAGGACTTACTTGTGTATAGTTTGGCGTGTATGGAAAAGAAATGGGACAGACAACAGTCTGGTGTATCTATGTTTGGGAGACTACTGCCCATTTGTAATTAAGGGCAGTGTTTTAATTCCCTCCACATAAGGGAAACTTAAATATTTAGAAAAGGTTACCTGTGACTCAACAGGAGTTATCAATGTCCTGACCAGTGCAGTTTCTATGTTGGGAAGACCCACCACATGGTCAGGAATAGACTCCATGACCATATTTATGAAATACAAACATACAACTTGATGTCTCCTGTGGCCAGACATTTTGTCATTGAGAATGATGACAAATTTGATGGTGATGGTGTTTGAGAGGGTCCCTGATGACACGCATAAGGATGAGCATGATACAAAAAATTTACAGCAAGAATCCTAATGGATTTTGGACTTACATGCAACAGACCCTTCAAGCTTACATGAAAGTTTAAGTTTTAGTCTGTTTTTATAAATTTTTCTGTATAACAAATTTGTATGGTTTATAACTATATTGATAATATCATGTTTCTTTTATTATGAGGATGTATTTATATTAAATTTGTAAATTTTTCTTATATATTTCTATGTATAATTTTCACTGTACTTTTGGAATTATTTTTGTGCAACCAGCTGCTTATTGATATCTATGTAATTATCCTTGTATTGAATAGTTTGTGGGTTTTGGGAGTGCTATTGCTTGGTGTTGATGGTTCCCACTTCCCTAGTTGTTTCCTTCTTGGCTGCCCTCTGGGCTGGCTTGCCTTTTGGACCAGTAATACTCTTTTTTTGCCCCCTGGGGGAGTATGTGGGGAGCCATTGTGCTCTGCATGTCATAGCATACACATATGTGTCATGGCTTTTTTTTTGTTGTGGCACTGTTTGGCGCCATTGTCCCTCTGGCATGTGGGCATGGTGACTTCACGTTGCCGACATGCTTTTGTTGGGCTTTCCCCAGTGGGAACTGCATGGAATAGTGGAATACCCTGTTTTTTTAGGGAGGGGGCTGGGGGTGTGTTTGGCATTCCTAGCCCCTTTGGGTGCCATCTTTATTGCCTATCCTGGTATTTAGGGATGTGGAACACTGTTGTAGGTTAGGCAGTCTCTGAGGAAGTTGGGATACCAACAAAACTGGTTAGACCTTTATTCTCCCTGTATTCTCTTTTGATGATTGAACTTTTGCCTTTATACATAAATTCTCCTTAAATTGAAGTCACATGAGCGTGAGTGAACTATTATGTTCTTTATGGTTATCTATTCAATGGGCTCCTTGCAATATGGGTGATAAATAAACCATGTATAGGTGGTCTCCGTGGTCTCTGTAGTAATCTGTGTGTAGACATATCTTCCTACTATAGATTACAGATTAAATCTACCTGAAGGCTTGAGGATAATGTGCAAGCCACACACATGTGGTCTCAGTGGTCCCTGTAGAAACCTAGGTGTGGACATTTCTTTTCTACTACAGCTCACAGGTAACCCCAATGTGCTGGTTCCAGTTTATGGATGCAACCACTATGTCTGGAAGATTATGTCAGCAAAGGGATTTTTGAATGATCCTATATATTTGTCTTTGAGGATTGTCTTATCTTTTCCAGCAATACATGAAGCTGTTGGTGAGCCCTTCCTGAAAGGTTTATTATTACAGTGTTTCCATGGAGGAAACGGATGGTCCCTGTACATCTATGATTTAATGCTCCACGGCCACCTTCATTCATTTCCACACCAACAACCTTCTTTATACAAGTATAAAAGAAACTTTTGTTTCCTGTAAGAGCGTACCGTCACTGTTTCTTTGTAATTAATACATATTTTCATTTTGTAATATAAATGTTTAGTATGTTTTTTTTAAATGTGGTTTTATTAATTTTACCATTAACAAAACAGAGAAAATCAAACAGGGTACATAGAGACAGGCCAGCATGACATACTGGTCATAGAGGCATTTGCTTACACAGGTACTGTACATAAGCATCATTTACAAAGCCCATCATAAGTACAATTCTAATAAACAGCTGATGAATACACAACTTAAGGCACAAAGGGTAATATAGTCAGTATAGGCAAGTTATAAGGCACACAAATTACATATCTTGATCAGAACCACTAAAGCATCAGAGTATAGATCATATGACACATGAAAGAGTCGACAGAAATTAGACCTCTATATTGGCTGAAACTGCAAAAATCCAACTTATCAAAATTTTATCAAAATTTTTTGGACAGCCCCTTGCGGTATAAGTCAATTTGTACATAGGTAGGGCTTTATTTATGAAATCAATCCACATTCGCAAGCTAGGGGGATCTGTTTTTTTTTTCACTTTAAAGCAATGACTTTTTTAGCATTAAAGATGAGGAACCGGAGCAACATCTTTTGGGAAACATGAAGGTCCTCCTCTTCAAGCACTTCAATGTTTAGAATGTTTAATACATTTATTATGAATTAGTATATACTGTATATTTATTCTTCAGGTTGTATTTATGCATTTTTTCTATTAAAATAATTATTTTGGGTAGAGATTGTTTTTGTCACACTTACCCCTTACGCAGGTGGTCAGACATTATAGGTGGCTTCTGTGTTCTTCACCTTAAGCAGCCCCCTTTCCTATAAGGCAAGCATGCCTACCGATATATTTGGTTGACCCCAGCTTGTACTTATACACAATGCTATAGTGCTTGGCTGCCACGCCAGGGATTACGGGAACTGAGCAAAGCAGACAGGTACTTGCGGTTGGCAGACAGGCAAGGTTCAGAATAGTCAGGGTCAAAATCCGAATTCAAAAGGTAGGCAGAGTCCAGAAAATAGTCAATATCCGATCCGAGGTCTTTAACTAGGTATTCTAATCTAGCAGAGCGGGCCAGACAAACAGGGAGCTTGAAACATGTATAACAAATGCAATATCACAAGCATGAGACTGCAGGCTTGGCTGGCTTAAATCGGGTTGGTCTGCACCCAGAGACTGACCACATGAATCACCTTGCAGGTGGACAGGCAGAGAAAATCTATCGCAACCAAAACCAGGATGCTAGAACAAGACGAGATGCTGTCAAAGAACAGGAGCTTTTACATGCTCATGACAGTTGATAATTTGTATACCTATGTTTTTATCATGTGCTTTGTGTCTCTAAAACTGAACTAAAAATGAAAATGTTTGTTAAACAGCTGGTTGCACAAAGATATCATTGTTCTTTCCTTCTTTTTCCTTTGTGGTAGCCCTGTAAGGTAGACATTTTTACACTAGTGGTCTCTAGGGTTTCCAGATGTAGGTTTGAGAAAATAGATTTTTCTTACCTTGTTATGTAATTATATATTTGCTCTTTGGGGGTGGAGATCATGCTAGACTAACTTGATCAGTCACTGTAAATTGGATAAAGATGTGGGAGGATAGGAAGAATTCCCTTCCAAAGGTTTGTGCCCGGCATGAAAGGAGGTGGTGGTGGGCCCTATCGGGACTTGGGCTGCTACTTTAGGGTATGGCCTTACCGTCGCTTCCACATGTGATCTAGGAAAGTGGATGTAAAGAGCGCCCGGTATCCAGTAAATGTGAAAAGACGCTTAATTTAGTGTAGCAACAAATAAAATCAATCCAACGCGTTTCAGGGGAACAGAGATTCCCCCTTCTTCATGTTGCTGAATGCTATTGGAGAAGGATCCTAATCGGGCATACCTATGGCGCAAGGATCAGGCGGATTGGTATCCGAGTGCCAGCTGTGACTGCAGAGGCAGGTTTTATTGGCTTGATTTTGTTTGTTGTTACCCTAAATAAAGCATCTTTTCAGACTCACATTTACTGGATACCAGTCGCTCCTTTACATCCACTTTCCTAGATGTAATTATATATGGTATGGGCTTTGAGGTTTGTTCACAATATTTGTTGCTGTCACATGGTCACATTGGTGACAGTAACCAACTGGACACCAACTTTAAGGCCCCTTTCACACTGAGGCACTTCTAAACTGCCAGTAAAACACTTTTCAGTCACTTTTGAAGAGCTTTCCAATTTCAATGGAGAGGGGCGTTTTTTTAACCGCCCTTCCAGCGCACTGCCCCAGTGTGAAAGCATTTATTGATTTTAATGGAAATAGGCTTTTGTGAGCTTTTCAGGTGCTTTTTTTAGCGTGAAAGCACCCGAAAAGTGCCTCAGTGTGAAGGGGGTCTAATAGTGCACATTATAGAATCAAAGCAAGCATAAAATTGGTTTCCATTGTAAATCAGCTTTTGTACAAAGGCTTTGTAATCCACTCTATAATAAACATAATAAAAGACAAGTGGACAACTTTTTAAAATATGCTTTCTTTTTTGCAAAATGTTCCTCAAAACAGAGTTCATTTACATCTGCAGTCTATCATTTGAGTGCTTGAAAACATGCTTTTTCTATTAAATAACAGAAAGAACTTACCATAAGAGTTCTTTAGATGATTCCTTAGATGATGATTTTCTGTCCAAGCCCCGATGACACTCGCTGCTTTTATCTCCTCGAAAACACCCATCACCCCACTTTTCCAACTGCGTCTGAATGTGGGCTAAAAGTAAGCAAGAGATCTTCACACAAAAGACAAATAAAAAGACAACTCTTTTTATTTGATACGGTATTAACGAACAGGACGTGTTTTGCTAACTGAATAGAAAGTGTAACGTAGCATTATAAACTACATACAAAGCTAAACCTGGAACATTTCATTGTTCTTCACTGTATGTTTTCTATGCAAGGTAAATATTACAATGCTTGTGTGCGTAGCTGAAAGCATGTTTAAAAGAGAAGTTTGGGAATACAACAAAATAATACTCACCTAGATGGCTGCAGCACCGATTCCAGCTGCATCCATCCCCCACCACCTCTTCACCGAGAAATTAGTGATCAAAGGCCACTGATCGCTCAGTTCTCAATATTCACTCTGCGGCGGTGGGGGGGGGTGTTAAAACTGTGGTTTAGGTTCCTGTTTTACCACTTCTTTGCTACCCATCTGAAAGAGCCCTAACTATATAATATGATGCAAATATTGTGCAACTGGCTTCAGAGCTAAAGCTGAAAGTTGCTGTTTTCCTATTGGCAATTAGGTGCAGTTGACAGAATCCTCATTTGTCGTAGCTCAGTCAGCCAATTTTTCGCAGATTAGTATAGAGGAGTGGAACTAAGCAAACATACCGAAAGTGGAAGTAAAATCTGGTATATCACTTATACCTATAGGTACGCCTATAAGGCGTACCTGTAGGTACTGTGAATATCTTCTAAACTCGTTTAGAAGATATTCAGAGTGCATACAGCCAATAAAATCACCAGCGCATGTGCTCTGAAGGTCCGGCATACAGTGTTAAAATCAGGTTTCTAGTAAAGTTTAAAGACAGGTTTCTATTGCTGCCTGTATCCCCGTTAGGAAGTTTCACCTCCTTGGTTTGTCCTGGTGGCCATTATCAATGAAAGTAAACGTGGAAGAAAATCACAAATTTTGGGTTGTCACCAGAACAGGCATAGAGGGGAAATCGTCCAATGGTACACTAGTTGATAACCAGGGAATCCCTCACTTTGGAAAGATTTCCTCTCACTTCTTGTTTTGGCTATGGGACAGAAAGTGATGGGAAATAGGGGAATCCCCCCCACTGTGCTATTGTATTCTGACAGTGGGAGGTGTCCCTGTAGTCAGAATACAATGATCATTAATGGTAGCTATATCCACTTGCAGTGACCACACAAAAAAACCCAAAAAACGAAAGGCTGCTTGTACTGAAGTTGATTGATAGAATGACTTCAGTACAAACAGCTTGCCCATAGATGGCCTGCTGAACCGGCCGAATATCAATCTGTCTATCGCTGGCTTTAGTTTATTACAGCACTTCTGACTGACCATTTAGAAAGGTATGTTTTATATGGGGTGTGTCTTAGAGATTTGAATTTGAAACTGAAAGTTGATATTACATACTGAATGCAATAGGTTCAGATGCTTCCAGGGCACCTAATAAAAAAAGGATTTGTGCATATACCCCTTGGGCCTGCTTTAAAAATGAATGCAAACTTTACTACAATAGGGAAGTGGCAGGTTTAAATTTAATCACGTGCTATTTGACATAATTTTATCTAAGGATAGTGGAATTGTTGAAAAGGGAAATGATTAAAAAAGCAAAGAAGTTTATGCACTAAATTTTAATTAGCAGTCAAACTGATAAGAAGCCTGCTCTGGCTGACTGCACAAAAAATAAAGAGGGTTACCACATAAAGTTGACTGTTAGAAGTATATATAATAAAATACTGTAGATATTAGTTACAGCTAGAAGCTACAAGGAATGATGGCTTTTTAGCTGCATCTGTTAGCTACCATACAATGCTGACCTTTTTGGTCCAAAATGCCCTTTCTGGTTATGGCACCAGTGGCATTGGCCCATGTGTACTAAGCACAGTATTTGGGCAATTGAAAATCTTTGCAAAATGTGCTGTTGCCCCATTTTTTTTGTACAATGTCTCTAATTGTACATGTCTCTAATTTTTATGGTGTCTTTAGTCAAAATTTATTTTTAGTTTTGAGAAGCAAATGGTTAAAACTTGATCAGGGATTTATTTGTATCCTGTTGTCACCAAAACATATGGAACCATTTGCAAGACCATTGGATGTTTCCCTTCAGCCCTTTGTTTCATGACAACCATAAAAGATATGGTTAGCCCTATTTTTTTGGTCTGGTGACCAACTGAGTTGAAGTCTTTGTAGATGAAACGCATCAGTTTAAGATTCCTTTCCATGCTATTGGGCCTTTTTGAATTTCATGCTTTTGTGATCACAGAGGAGATTTTTTACTTGATGCAATACATCTTGGAATCTATGTAAAGCCTTTTTATTCCAAATAAGCCCGCAACCATATGTTTTTTCACTATGTGGAGGCTTTCTGTTGTTTTTTATGGATGCTATTAACCATAAACCTACCAATCGGTTCTGTGGTGGAAGGAGGTTTTTTACCATCTGGGACATTGCCATCCTGATCCATATTCTCACATGCCGAGTCGAGGTTGCCTGAGGTGCCACAGCTGAGGAGGAGGAATTGCACCACTCGCTATCCAGAGCTTTGATATCACATGCCTGATTGATGCTACCTTCTGGTAAGCATATTTAATCGTCTCTCCTGGGTGGTGGATGCACACACGGCAGTGACTCCTTTAGTCCCACACTCCTGGATTCCTTCCCATCAATGTATACTGGACGTTTTAATCACCAATGGGACTATACTACCAATGTTGATTTACAATTTGCACAGTGCACTCTATTTAGAGACACTATCAATCAGATGTTAGAGTTTTTTGTATATGCTAATTACAATTTATTTTGTATATTACAGTATGTTGATATGTCAAAACTCAACATTTGATTCTTAGCGCTGCACTGTTTTCACTTTAATATCAAATTAATGGAAAGTAAAACTATCAGTAACATACGTATTCCAACCTGGCTGCAGTGGTTGAAAATACATTTGCCAATAATTTAAGTATTTTAAACTGTCTACAGTCCTCTAAATACCAATTTAAGGGTCTGTGTCAAGAGGCTTTGGACACGTGTCTGTGTTATCAGTTTGATGTCAGTTTCTGAGATCATTCAGGATTTATTGACAGGTGCATTTAAAGATTTCTTCTATCCTGCATTTGACCTGCTTTAAGCTGGTTTTGGATTCTCATAGAAATGTAAAACCTGCTTGAAGAGAACAAAAGCCTCTTGACACAGTCCCTTAAACTGGCACCAGTATTTTAAATTACATAAGCATTCTGAAATAAATGTAAGAATCTAAAATACAACTGTCAGTGACAAAGGAACTCTAAACCAGTTGCAATACTTTAAAATACAGAATACAGTTTAAAATACAACTGTGAGTATTATAACCATTCTAAACACGATGTAGGAATATATAGTACAACTGTCAGTAACATAAGTGTTCTGTTTTGTCTGCTTTAAAGTTGGACTAAACCCTCCTATTCTTTACAGCCAAAGTGTTGTCCAGATGATCATTTATGACACTAGCCACCAGGGCGCCCCCCTTTGTCAAAATTCTGGTAGGCAACTTGCAAACCAATGTTTATATATACACTTCTATGGACACAAAAGGCTAGGTACCCCAAGGGGATTATATGGGCAGTGGATCAACAAGGATCAGGAATGCAGATGAAGTACAGAGAAATTCTTAGATGAAAGTATCAAAATTGTGAAAAATACATACTGACATTTAAAATCAACAGTGCAACAAGAGCAATATATTGTGTAGCAGTTGCACTACTTCTCTGACAATTTTTTGACCGTTGTAGTTCACCGTCTACACTTTAGCAGCTGTATTTCTGACACCAACTGCTCTTGTTGCACTGTTGATTTTAAATGTCAGTATGTATAACAATAAAATTATAAGTTAAACATTAAACTTAATTTTTTTAAAAATGTAAGGGAAAAAGGGGGGGAGGGGAGGAAAAAAGAAACAACAATGAAAAAATACTAAAAGTAAGGAATAAACAGAAAAAGAAAAAACATATCCGGATTTATTAAAATCATGGACCACTATGGTCCATATAAGGATCAATACACATCTTTGAGGCCATTTGGAGTTAGAATATTTAACTTATGGATCCAAAAGGTCTCACATTTGCATGATAATGAGAACTTTTCATTAGCAGTTAGGAACCCATCAGATACACATTCAATGGCGAATACTCTCAAGGCCCGTCGTGCCATGGCATGGGACACTATGCTTATCCGATTGTTCCTTGATAAATCTATGGTGTTCACAATCCTCTTTAAGATACATTTTGTTGTTATTATTATGGTTTGATGGTCAACTTAATTTATTTATAAATATTTGATATATATTTCTTATGTACACCCCTCACATTTTGTAAATATTTTATTATATCTTTTCATGTGACAACACTAAAGAAATTACACTTTGCTACAATATAAAGTAATGAGTGTACAGCTTGTATAACAGTGTAAATTTGCTGTCCCCTCAAAATAACTTAACACACAGCGATTAATGTCTAAACCATTGGCAACAAAAGTGAGTACACCTCTAAGTAAAAATGTCCAAATTGGGCCAAATTAGCCATTTTCCCTCCCTGGTGTCATGTGACTCGTTAGTATTACAAGGTCTCATATGTGAATGGGGAGCAGTTGTGTTAAATTTGATGTTATCACTCTCACTATCTCATACTGGTCACTGGAAGTTTAACATGGCACCTCATGGCAAAGAACACTCTGAGGATCTGAAAAAAAGAATTGTTGCTCTACATAAAGATGGCGTAGGCTATAAGAAGATTACCAAGACCCTGAAACTGAGCTGTAGCACAGTGGCCAAGACCATACAGCAGTTTAACAGGACAGGTTCCACTCAGAACAGGCCTCGCTATAGTCGACCAAGGAAGTTGAGCGCACTTGCTCAGCCTCATATCTGGAGGTTGTCTTTGGGAAATAGACATATGAGTGCTGCCAGCATTACTGCAGAGGTTGAAGGGGTGGGAGGTCAGCGTGTCAGTGCTCAGACCATACGCCACACACTGCATCAAATTGGTCTGCATGGCTATCATCTCAGAAGGAAGCCTCTTCTAAAGATGATGCACAAGAAAGCCCACAAACAGTTTGCTGAAGACAAGCAGACTAAGGACATGGATTACTGGAACCATATCCTGTGTTCTGATGAGACCAAGATAAACGTATTTGGTTCAGATGGTGTCAAGCGTGTGGTGGCAACCAGATAAGGTATACAAACGAACCCAAACACACCTTCAAGACGACCACTGCCTTGCTAAAGAAGCTGAGGGTAAAGGTGATGGACTGGCCAAGCATGTCTCCAGACCTAACCGTATTGAGCATCTGTGGGGCATCCTTAACCAGAAGGTGGAGGAGAGCAAGGTCTCTAACATCCACCAGCTCCATGATGTGGTCATGGAGGAGTGCAAGGGGACTCAAGTGGCAACCTGTGAAGTTCTGGTGAACTCCATGCCCAAGGGGGTTAAGGCAGTGCTGGAAAATAATGGTGGCCACAAAAAATATTGACACTTTGGGCCTAATTTGGACATTGTCACTTAGGGGTGTACTCACTTTTGTTGCCAGTGGTTTAGACATTAATGGCTGTGTGTTGAGTTATTTTGAGGGGGCAGAAAATGTACACTGTTATACAAGCTGTACACTCACTACTTTACATTCTAGCAAAGTGTAATTTCTTCAGTGGTGTCACATGAAAAGATATAATAAAATATTTACAAAATATGAGGGGTGTACTCACTTTTGTGAGATACTGTATATTTCAGTGAACGGCAGCACACATACACTGCCTTGAAAAAGTATTCATACCCCCTGAAATTTTCCACTATTTGTCATGTTACAACCAAAAACGTAAATGTATTTTATTGGTATTTTATGTGATAGAACAACACAAAGTGGCAAATAATTGTAAAGTGGAAGGAAAATGATAAATGGTTTCAACATTTTTTACAAATAAATATGTGAAAAGTGTGGCTTGCATTTGTATTCAGCCCCCTTTACTCTGATACCCCTAACTAAAATCCAGTGGAAGAGTTAAAAGAAGAAAGCCATTGTTGAAAGAAAGCCATAAGAAGTCCAGTTTGCAGTTTGCGAGAAGCCATGTGGGAAACAAAGCAAATACAGTATATAAGAAGGTGCTCTGGTCAGATGCGACCAAAATTGAACTTTTTGTCCTAAAAGCAAAACGCTATGTGTGGTGGAAAACTAACACTACACATCACCCTGAACACACCATCCCCACCGTGAAACATGGTGGTGGCAGCATCATGTTGTGGGGATGCTTTTCTTCAGCAGGGACAGGGAAGCTGGTCAGAGTTGATGGGAAGATGGATGGAGCCAAATACAGGGCAATCTTAGAAGAAAACCTGTTAGAGTCTGGAGAAGACTTGAGACTGGGGCAGAGGTTCACCTTCCAGCAGGGCAATGACCCTAAACATACAGCCTGAGCTACAATGAAATGGTTCAGATCAAAGCATATTCATGTATTAGAATGGCCCAGTCAAAGTCCAGACCTAAATCCAATTGAGAATCTGTGGCAAGACTTTTGCTGTTCACAGATGCTCTCCATCCAATCTGACAGAGCTTGAGCTATTTTGCAAAGAAGAATGGGCAAAAATGTCACTCTCTAAATGTGCAAAGCTGGTAGAGACATACCCAAAAAGACTTGCAGCTGTAATTGCAGAGAAACGTGGTTCTACAAAGTATTTACTCAGGGGGGCTGAATACAAATGCACGCTACACTTTTCACATATTTATTTGTAAAAAACCATTTATCATTTTCCTTCCACTTCACAATTATGTGCCACTTTGTCTTGGTCTATCAAAATAAAATTCCAATAAAATACATTTAAATTTTTGGGAGTAACTTGACAAATATTGGAACATTGCAAGGGGTATGAATACTTTTTCAAGGCACTGTAGGTATTTGTAACAAGTTTATTTCTGTGGCCCATTAAGGGTTAAATTACATTCCCCATCAGCAGCTGACCAGGCCTCCTTTCGGGCTGAGGGATATGTCATGTTAGGTGTTAATTGGTGGGGTTAGAAGTGTATAGATAAACATTGGTTTGTCAGTTGCCTACCAGGATTTGACAAAGGGGAGTGCTCCTAAACATGTTATCCTGAGAATCGGCTTGAATTCCTGGTGTGTCCCAGTGTTTTGTGTCCGCCATCATGGACATCCTTGCCACTGCCAGCGGGTTTGCTTCAATACAGACTCACTGTCATCCCAATCCCCTGATATATCCTGGATGCCTGAGGGTTGCGGCTGGTCATCTACTGGTAGCTATCACTATAATTCAGTGTTGGCTTTTAACCAATTGTCGAACAAAGTAAGACTGTTTTTTTAGAGATACTGCTCTCTGTGTTTTTGGGGCTCTTGGACTTTTTGCTAGCTAGCCCTTGGTTGCACCACTCACAAAGATAGCATCCACATGTCACTTTAAGCACCTTGTCAGTGTTTTGTTTTTATGTTTTCTTGCCACTATCCCAGCAGCCACTCTGAGGCAGCCCTTTTCACTGACATTCTGCATTTCAATCAATTATGGCTGTGGATTCTTAACAAGAGGGAGATGAAGCAGACTAGCACCTTACAAGGTTGTTGTTTTGTGTTTAAAATCTGACTTGTACCTTAGTGCAGACTTCTGGGAAAATCAGTGAGCCAATTACACAAGCAGCAAATGATGTTTCTGGGGGCGTTCTGTACACATTTTGTGCACAGAACACCTCCCGGTAGCCATATTGCATTGCATTTTACAGAAAATTACAGAGCTACAGACTGAAAAGGAGATGTGACAATTCAAACCTTCAATTACAATATATATATTGAGTTGCAATTGTATATGCTATATTATTTTTTTTTATTAATTTTTTTCCCCACGAAAATTGAGTTTTCCTTTAAATTGATGGGTTTATAGCAGGGGTAGGCAACCTGGGACCCTCCAGCTGTTGCAAAACTACAAGCTTCATCATGTCTCTGGGAGTAATTGTAACTGCCAGCCTTTCAATGCCTCATGGGAAATGTAGTTCCACAACAGCTGGAGGGCCCCAGGTTTCCTACCCCTGGTTTAGAGACTATTTTATGTAACCCATTGTTTGTTATCACTGAAAGTGGAACTTCACTCTCTCAATCAACATTGACTATATTTAATCCTTATGCTGCTAGCATTAGTAAATAAATAGGAAATTATTATTATTATTATACAAGATTTATATAGCGGCAACAGTTTATGTAGCGCTTTACAATATAAGAAGGAGACAATACAGTTGTAATACAATAAAATACAAGAGGATTAAAAGGGCACTGCTCAGAAGAGCTTATAATCTAATAGGGTGGGGCAGGTGGAACAAAAGGTTGTAACTGTGGGGAATGAGCTGATGGAAGTGGTAAAAGATTAGTTAGAGACGTGATAAGCTTCCCTGAAGAGATGAGTTTTCAGGGATCGCCTGAAGATAGCAAGAGCAGGGGATAGCCGGACAGGTGGAGGTAGCGAGTGCCAGAGGATGGGAGAGGCTCTGGAGAAATCCTGGAGGCGAGCATGGGAGGAGGAGATGAGAGAGAGTGAGAGTAGGAGGTCTTGAGAAGAGCGGAGAGGACGGTTTGGGTGGTATTTGGAGACAAGATTGGTGATGTAGCTCGGGGCAGAGTTGTGAATGGCTTTGCATGTTGTGTTTAGTATTTTGAATTTAATTCGCTGGGTGATTGGGAGCCAGTATAGGGATTGGAGGAGAGGGTTGGCAGACACTGAGCGGTTGGTAAGGTGTATAAGTCTGGCAGCAGCATTCATGGTAGACTGAAGAAGGGATAGCCTATGAAGAGGCAGGCCAATGAGAAGGGAGTTACAATAGTGAAATTATATCATATTTACTTGTTTTAAACTATTTTTTTACATTTCTCCAGTTACTTCCTGGTTTCCTAGGCTAATGATGTCATACATCCCAGGAATCTTTAGGAGGGGAAGAGGGGTTTTCTCAGCTAGGCACACCCTCCTGCATGCAGGCATGGGCTAAGGGCAGATGTTTTTTAGGAAGTAAATGCTACATGAACCATCTGCCCTTACTCAAGATGGCCACGGCCAGAAATGCTAGGGGTTATTTTCAAAGCGATTTCTCAGCAAAATAAAGCATGGAGACATGGATGGATGTGTGAATTTGCTTTGAGTATTAAAAATTTATTAAATTGAGTTTTTGGTTTGTGGTGCTCAAATGCAGTGTAGTTCCACTTTAAGTAATTGCTATGTTAAATTTCTTTTCAATTGTGCATTTGCCAGTACAAGGTTGAGAAACTTAAATTGCATATATCAATTTCCTTGGGGTCATTTCACATTTTTTTTTTTAATTATTAGTGCCAAACAAATACTGTAGCTGCTGACTTTTTACAAAAGGACATTTACCTGTGCTGGGTTCCAGCACCGTCCTCACCTTGGCCGGTTCTTTTCCAGTCTTTGGGTCCCGGCGCTGGTATGTACAGGCTCGATTCACACAGGGGCAACACGACTTCAACGGGACTTTGCAACGCAACTTCAATGCGACTTCAACGCGACTTGTGGATCCGACTTTGCCCTGCGACATGTGTCCGACTTTCAATGAACGGGGATCCGACTTGGATCCCCGCCACTGTGTTTGGTATGAATCTTTAGGGGGAACTCTGCACCAAATTTTAAATAAAAAACCGGCATGGGTTCCCCCTCCAGGAGCATACCAGGCCCTTGGGTCTGGTATGGACCTTGAGGGGAACCCCCTACGCCGAAAAAAACGGCGTGGGGGGTCCCCCCCAATCCATACCAGACCCTTATCCGAGCACGCAGCCCGGCCGGACAGGAATGGGAGTGGGGACGAGCGAGCGCCCCCCCCCTCCTGAACCGTACCAGGCCGCATGCCCTCAACATGGGGGGTTGGTGCCTTGGGGGAGGGGGCGCGTTGCAGGCCCCCCCCCAAAGCACCTTGTCCCCATGTTGATGAGGACAAGGGCCTCTTCCCGACAACCCTGGCCGTTGGTTGTCGGGGTCTGCGGGCGGAGGGCTTATCAGAATCCGGGAGCCCCCTTTAATAAGGGGGCCACCAGATCCCGGCCCCCCACCCTATGTGAATGAGTATGGGGTACATCGTACCCCTACCCATTCACCTAGGGAAAAAGTGTCAATTTAAAAAAAAACACTACATAGATTTTTAAAGTATTTTATTAGACAGCTCCGGGGGTCTTCTTCCGACTTCGGGGGTCTCTCCGGTTCTTCTCCACGCTCTCCGGATCTTCCTCCGGGCTCCTCCTCTCTCTTCTGCCGCTCTTTTGCTAAAGCGGAGGAGCCCGGCCTTCCGTCTTCTGCCCTCTCCTCTTCTTCTGATGTTGACACGACGCTCTCTCCGGCTAGAATGCTCTCTGTGCGCTCCGCTCTGACTTATATAGGCGGTGACCCCGCCCCCTTATGCCGTCACAGTCCCTGGGCATGCTGGGACTATGACTGCATAAGGGGGCGTGGTCATTGGGTGATGACCACGCCCCCTAAAACGTCACAGTCCCAGCATGCCCAGGGACTGTGACGGCATAAGGGGGCGTGGTCACCACCTATATAAGTCAGAGCGGAGCGCTCAGAGTGCATTCCAGCCCCAGAGAGCGTCGTGTCAACATCAGGAGAAGAGGGCAGAAGGCAGAAGATTGAAGACCGGGCTCCTTCGCTATAGCAAAAGAGCGACAAAAGAGCAGAAAATAGCGGAGGAGCCCGGCAGAAGACCCGGAGAGCGCGGAGAAGAACCGGAGAGACCCCGAAGTCGGAAGAAGACCCCCGGAGCTGTCTAATAAATTACTTTAAAAATCTGTGTAGTGTTTTTTTTTAAATTGACACTTTCCCTAGGTGAATGGGTAGGGGTTCGATGTACCCCATACTCATTCACATAGGGTGGGGGGCCGGGATCTGGGGGCCCTCTTATTAAAGGGGGCTCCCGGATTCCGATAAGCCCACAGACCCCGACAACCAACGGCCAGGGTTGTCGGGAAGAGGCCCTTGTCCTCATCAACATGGGGACAAGGTGCTTTGGGGTGGGGGGGCCGCAGCGCGCCCCCCTTCCCCAAGGCACCAACCCCCCCATGTTGAGGGCATGCGGCCTGGTACGGTTCAGGATGGGGGGGGGCGCTGGCTCGTCCCCCACCCCCATTCCTGTCCGGCCGGGCTGCGTGCTCGGATAAGGGTCTGGTATGGATTGGGGGACCCCCCACGCCGCTTTTTCGGCGTAGGGGCTTCCCCTCAAGGTCCATACCAGACCCAAGGGCCTGGTATGCTCTTGGAGGGGGAACCCATGCCGGATTTTTATTTAAAATTTGGCGCGGAGTTCCCCCTCAAGATCATCTGAGCACAAGTCGCATGCCGAAGTCGGATCATGCGAGACGGCGATCCGACTTCAATGATAGTCAATAGGCTGAAGTCGGATCAAAGTCGGATCAAAGTAGTACAGGGAGTACGCTGTGAAGTCGGAGCGACTTCAGTAGTGTCTATTAAGACGCTCCCATTCACTTAAATGTGAATCTCTTTCTGGGGCGACTTGGGGCGACCTGAGGGCGTACAAGTCGGATCCCAAGTCGTCCCAGTGTGAACCGACCCTTACTGTGGAAGCTAGCTGTGACTTGCAACTCCACAGCTGGCTTCCCACTGAGCATGTGTGAGCCGCGCTGTGCTTTCTGAATGCTCCTGCAGCCTTCTGGGACCTATGACGTGTCCCAACAGGTTGCGTGCCTGGGGTGAAGAACTTCCAGTAAAATCATCTAGGTGATACCACCGGAAGTAAGAGAGTGGGTACCTGTCAAAACCAGGTACCTGCTCCCCCCCAAAAGAAGAAGAGGAGGGGGAGAAAGGCATAAAGCAGAACTTCCTCTTTAGGGTGAAATTCCCCTGTAAATTGCGAAGCACCAAATGGTGGCAGTATCGTGATTTTTATTTTTATTTCAGGTCACGAGATCAAGCCAACTCACTTCCTGAAAAACTACAAATAAGCTGCCAAAACCTCAAAAAATGGAAATAAGCTAGAGAATAACCACATAAATAATTTGATAATTTGAATAATTTGAATAATCTTAACTTATGAATCATTTTTAAGTAAATAGCAATGCAAACATTACCTAAATCCAAAGATGCTTTTTCTGGAATTTTGACAGTTTTTGTGCTTCGCTCAGCTTCAGATTTGATGAGGTCTGTTTCATCCACTTTCTTTTTAATGGACTGTCCTTTGGAAGAGTCTCCTTTCAACACAGGTTCTGACTTTTTCCCTTTACTCTGGGTTGGGGTAATTGGTTCACTTAGATCTAGAAGATCCAGTCCTGGTGATAACACTGTCAAAAGATTCAAAATAAATTAGCCTAAAAATCTCAATGATCATTTTATTTAATAATGTTTGACAGTCAAGATAAAGTTGTAATTAAAGTTTATAGCAATGTAAAATGTTCACATTTTTTTAAACTTTTACATCACCTTTAATAATATGCATTTTTTGAACGTATTCCATTCTGTCCAACATTTACTCGTTTCCATTATGCCACACCCACGTCTGCATGTTATGTTTAAAATTAGAACATTTTTTAAATAGGAAAACTGTTCTAAAGGAAATGTGTAAGTTTCTTATTTCTGCATTTGAAAATTCTATTTGCCTGGTCCTAATATTGATCCAATGGATCCAGTACTTTAATTATCAGTAGTTTTGATTTTACTTGCTATATGCTTTTTTTTAGGGCAGTGGCTCAGAATCGAATAAAGTCAATTATATCTAAGCAACTAGAATTTTCAGGTCAGCAATGGCACCCTTCTAACTTCCTTGCTGCACATGTTCTTTATGCAAGTCTATGTGATCAGATCAGAATATATATATATGAACCCTGGATTCAGACAAAGGTATTGCACTAACCAAACTTCAGTCAGATGACAAATTATTTTAACCTAGTATTCTTATATAGCACATTTGTATCCCAAATAAAGGAGCTGTGTAACTTTGAGCTTGATGCAGGAAATATGCAGCTCTCGAAAAAGGATATCTTATGGTGGCACAGAAATTTACATGGCATTGTTACAAAGTCCCACGTAGTTAACTTATTCTGCAATCTCTCTCCACTTCTTACACACCTGTAAGTGTGCTCCATCCTTATCCTTCACATCCAGTGTACACTGCATTGTAGGAGTCAACCATTCCTTGTCTCCTACACTCAACTCCATCAATGTGATTGCACAACAGAAATCCCTCATGCCATTTATTGATCATCATGCTGTCCCAATTATCTGTCAGTCACAAAAACCCCTTTACATTGATACCCTATATATAGAACCACATGGCTATTGACATCTGAGGTCTCAGTGGTCAATATAATCCACACAGCCTTTACAAAGCATTGCTGTGTTTACTATACAGCATGTGCCTTTATGAATAAATACAAGTATTTCTCATTCAAAGTTATTTATTAAGGAATACTATTACAAAAAATGAAGTGTGTGTGTGTGCGTGTGTGTGTGTGTGTGTGGGGGGGGTACTTGCTTTTCTTTATAAGCCTCATACTGGTAGTGATCCCTGCAGGATCAATGGGCACACAGGATTTTGCAAACAAACAAGCAAAAACACAATAACTATGGATAGGCATAGTGAATGTGCAAGTAGTGCTTGGCAATATTCTCTCCTATCCCTAGCATTAATGCCTGTGATTATCTAAAGCAAGTGGTATGCATGTGTCTGTAGTTTACTTCTGATGTTGATATTGACTAATTGGCTGCAGGCTCTGATCGACAAAAGTTTTCCAGCATTCCCATTCTACAGAAGTCGATCTAACAAGCTTTTGTTGAACTGGAAAGGCCATACAAGGTTCAAAATTTGTCTGGTCCCTGCTGAACTGGCTTAATTTAGATCCATCTATGGCCAGCTTAAGACTTAGAGAAGAAGAGTCAGCAGTAGAAGCCAGCAATACTCTGTTGTATGCACATGTGCTAGAACTGAACATGCTCCCAAGAGAATGGAATACAGTGAGAAGAGTGACTGATTAGACTGCTGCTGCTCCTTCATTGACATATTAATAGTGTGGGAATATACCCATGGCCCAGCTGTGCTGCTGCTGCAGTGGTGGTTCAGTACCTGGTTCTACTGTCTGGTTCGAGTTATTGGGTCACAAGACCTTCTAAACAAAATCAATCGGCAAGTAACAAAGTATCTTATATATAAAATATGTATTTAGCTGCTTATCTAGATTCCCGCCTTAACAAAACAAGCTGTCTGTTTTATACAGTAAATGAATATATACAAAATAAACACCC
The DNA here is from genome assembly GCF_042186555.1 of Aquarana catesbeiana. Lineage (NCBI taxonomy): Eukaryota > Metazoa > Chordata > Amphibia > Anura > Ranidae > Aquarana > Aquarana catesbeiana. Next base: position 235,747,807 of record NC_133327.1, read on the forward strand.
GCGCTCCTGTGTCTGAACTAAAAATGAGATGAAATTAACAAACTTGCAGCTGCTGTCTATACCCTCTGCACAAAGGTCAAAATAACAAAAAAATAATAAAACAACGCTTGCTATAATCCTTCATAAAAAAGTATCATACATGTGCTTGTAATATTTAAAGTGCCTTATAAAATACCATAACAGCAATTGAATATGACATAATTCCAAATATTAATAACTTGTGCTATAAACAGAATCCACACATAGTAAAAAAAAAGTCTTTGAAAATGTGAAGAAAAAACAAAGTCCATAGAAATAATATGAAAAAAAGTGCTTGTGCCAAAACGACCCTCCTAATATTATTCCATCTCATGCTCATGTGATATTATCCGCAATCACCAGATTCCAATGACAGCCTTACTATGCAGCAAGAGGAGTCAAAAGTGCTTTATATTCACTATGGGACCTCTTTGGATCTCTCTCCAACGATCTATATGTCCTGGATGTTGTCCTCTCCTTATTTAAGTTCTTGTCCTTGTCCTCTTTACTCAATGGGCAGGGGTAGTTTATGAAATAAGAAAGGAGAGAAAATACGTTTATTTTCATTGAAAAATAGGATTTAAATTGCCACAAAAGTTCCAATAGATATATGACATCGGTCTGCTACCCAGACCCAGGACTTTGTTTTTTTTTTTCACATTTTAAAATTATTTTTTAATTTTTAGTTTTTTTTTTGTTATGTGTGGTTAATATTTGGGATTATATCTTATTCAATTTTTTAATGGTATTTTATAAGGCACTTAAATATTACAAGCACATGTATGATACTGTTTGATATGCATGGAGGATTATAGCAAGCACTGTTTTATTATTTTTCCGTTTTTTTATAAGTGACCCTAGAAAACAGATACATCATTATGTTACTCATATTAATATGTACAAAAGATTTCACTGCAGCAATGTAATGTATGTGCAAATGTAAAATGTATTTTTAATTAATTCTACTGGTCATTAATGTTGGGATATACCACTTGGGATGAATAAACTGGAATAATTTAAAAGCAATATTAGCTGTTCCAGCATATGCCTAATCCATCTGGATTCTTGACAAGTCCTGGCATCCAATGGTGACAGAAATGAAACATGTAAACATAACACTTTCTTGCAGACACTGCAAGCAGCTGGTCTTGGTCATTTGGGGCATAACGCTGTAGTAAATTCTAGTTAAACAATTGTGTGATTTCATGCCACAGTTATTATTAATTCATACAAGTTAAACAAATTCACGTCCATCCGTATTAGCAAAACTGAGCTTATTTAAACGTGTCATTACAAAACGGTTCTATTTACTGATCTCCTGGGACCAAAACAGACTTCCAGACTACTGTACATGACATTACTATGATCACTGTGCATGAAACTCAGCAAACCACATCCGAGTGGCCTGCTGCTTGCTGAGCTTAATATAGCTGCAGAGAAGTTAAATCCTATTTCATTAAAGGAAGCCTGCAGGCTACGTATAATGCATTGCTTACAACCCTGTACAAATGTACAGGATTTTGTGTTAGAAATCTTTCTTCCTCTTTCAGCAGTGGGTGGGGAGTCTGGGCTTACACTATGTGAGAGCTGATTGGAGGAAAGGTACACACCCCACCTCCACATAGGCAGAGGAAGGAAGGAACATGCAGAGCTGTATTATGAATAAACAAGCTCTCTGCTTATCTCCCTCTAAGCTCCCTCCCCGACACAAATTTCCAGCTGCTGTTATCTCATGTGTCGGAGAACTTTTTAGAAGTGATTCTGCTGATAACAGAGGAGCGAAGCACCGAAGAGAAATGGCACTTAGAGTTTTGGAGAGAGATAAGTAAACCCTACAGATTTATAAGCTTAGGTCAGATTTCATGAATGAGGTTTACAACCACTTTAAGATAATTTCAAGGGTCAGCAGGTCATTCTAACATTGTCTACTTGCAGAGAGGGATTCAGTCACCCAATCAGAAACAAAGGAATTACATTACACCATCTGTTGCATGTACTCTATATTCTTTAATGGGGAGCAGTTACGTTTAAAATAAAATTGTCCCTCAGGGAACATCAATATTACATTTATGGAGTCCAGATCTATAGTAAAGGTTAAGGTTATTATTTGATATATGTTTTAATTCCAACAAGGTAGTATGTGGGCAGTTTTAAATTAAATCTTATGCATGTTTGTGTCAATATTAGCAACTGTACGATACTAACTGTCTCCTATTTAAACTGTAATAGGCATCGCTTTTCCAAAAATTACAAAGCAGACACCAGATGTGACTCTAAGGGCTCCTGCACTGTAGCTCAAAGGAGCTCAAAGAAGCACCTCCTGCAGGCTTTTGAGCTCTTTTGAGCTCTTATTTTTTCTGCCTAGAAACACCCCTTCATTTTAACCAATGTGTCCGTGAACACTTTGGCTTTTTCAGGCGTTTTCGGGGATGTGCCCTACAGACAGACCCCCCCCCAACTCATGTTTTTGAGAGGAGCTAGTGCCCCAAAGAGCTCAAAAGAGCTACAAAAAGCTAAAAGAAGCTCCAAAATGCGCAAAAACGTTCCAGCTTTTTATTTTGTTTATAAAGTGGTTAAGAAAATACTGTCTAGGAGGGTCTGTGAAAAAAAAATAGCTTATGTTCAAAAAAGCTCAAAGAGGCTCAAAGGAGCTTGAAGAAGCTTGAAGAAGCTCAATAAAAACATGCACAAGAATACAAAGAAGTACAAGCTTCCTTAAGCTGAAATAAAAGCTCAAATGCCTGTAAGACCCCTTTCACACTGGGGCGGTTTGCAGGCGTTATTGCGCTAAAAATAGCGCCTGCAAACCGCCCCTAAACAGCCTCCGCTGTTTGTTCAGTGTGAAAGCCATTGAAATCAATGGGACTGCACGGCTTTACCACGGTAATACCGCCCCTAAACAGCCTCCGCTGTTTGTTCAGTGTGAAAGCCATTGAAATCAATAGGACAGTGCGGCTTTACCACGGTAATACCGCGGCTATAGCCGCGCTATACGAAGGGTTTTAACCCTTTTCCGGCCGCCAGCGGGGTGTTAAAACCGCACCGCTAGCGGCTGAATACCGCGGTAAAACAGCACTAAATATAGCGCTGTTTTACCGCCGACGCCCCCTACCGCCCCAGTGTGAAAGGGGCCTAAAAGCAGTTTTTTTTTTTTTTTTTTTGAGCTGCAGTGTGCATGAGCCCTAATACTACAAAATGGATACATAAAAAAGAAGTACATACATTTTCATGAAAACAAATATATATGTATAATTTTAAAGCAGATTTATAGCTGAATGCCAGTGAAAAAAAAACTCAACAAAAATAAAACAGTTAAATTAGAAAAACAGCTTTTGCTGCAATATTTAACTTCAATCCAGAGATGGTCCCTGTAGTATTCTTTTTTGGCATTAGATGTCCACTGTTTGATGGTCAGCATCATTTAACCCACTTCTTCTAAGCCTTGATTATCCTGGACCAACCACAGCCTCTGACTGGACAGCAAAAGAAGCAGCACAGTGATAAGCTCATCTCTCTGTCACTATGCATTCCCTTCCTATTGGCATGCTTCTTGTCAGCAGAAAAAAATTGATTGGCTCCTTGTTCTACATCTTCCTCCTGCAGCAATACCCCCACAGAGGGTAAGTATTGGGTTCCCTACTGCTTCCAGTGATGATCTGCCCTGTACCTAGACCCAGCAACACACCAACACATTAGTGGTGATAAAGAGGCTTTATTAAATGCAGCAATAAGTTATGAAGGAACGAGGCGGTTATCAGGATTTACAATATTAAATGCAAAGGCTTAATAACAATAATACAATATAGCAGCCAGGAGTATTTTTACACTTAGCCCCAGTTCACACTGCCGTCACTTGTCATGCGACTTGAGAGTTCAAAGTTGCATGACAAGTTGCGCCCCATTAACGGCAATGGAACCATTCTAATTGGTGCTCCAACTTAGAAACTCTTCACTTTGGGGTGACTTCAACACAACTTGCATTGACTTCTGTTAAAGAAGTCGTATGCAAGCCCCGATAAAGTCGCAAAGGGACATTGGATTAAAAGTCGTGCGACTTTGAAGCCACGGCAGTGTAAACAAGGGCTTATTCAGGCATCGGTGAGGTTTCTGCTGGAAGTGATTTAGGAGGCTGTAAAGCTGCCCAACCACTTTCACACAAACACTGCAATGTCACACCACCCACCTGATTTTGCCTGGCATGTATGACGGCCATTGCAGGTGTTTGGCAGGAAGCTCTCTATGTGATAGCAAAAAAGTTAAGTAAAAAAAGTTAAAAAAATTAAAGGATAAGTTCACCTTCGGAAACGTGTTACATGTTCCACCTGTTTTTAGGGTGGAATATGGAGCATGTTCCTGCTCCTGCAGTGGCTAGACGATCTGAGCCCTATGTGTGACAGCAGTACAAGGAGAAGTTCCATGTACCAGCTGTCACTTTTTGAAAAGCCAGTGTCAGTGCTGGGTTTTGTGAATGAATGAACTACAAGTACCAACATCCTTTGTGGCTATTGGCTTGTAGTTCTCAAAGAACTACTACAGCACTGTTGAGCGGTGTGGTAGTTAAAGCAGAGTTCCACTTAAAAGTGGAACTTCCGCTTTAAGGAATCCTGACCCCCTGACATGCCACATTTGGCATGTCATTTTTTTGGAGGAGGCGTGGGTACCTAGTTTTGACAGGTAGCCAGCTCCCACTTTCGCTTGGGCCGCCTGGGTGGCCCCTCCCTCCACACAATCTTCTGGGACAAGTCACAGGTCCCAGAAGATTGCCCAGCCATTCAGGACGCGCAGCACGACATGCAGTGCTCACCCGGCTGTGAAGCCGCAAGCTGTCACAGCCGGGTGCCCACAGTAGTGATGCCGGTGCTGTAGAGAGGAGAGAGCCGAGGCCTCGGGCGACCGCATCGCTGGACTGTGGGGCAGGTGAGTTGGTGTTTATTAAAAGTCAGCAGCTACACTTTTTGTAGCTACTGACTTTTAATAAACACAGAAACTTTAATTGATTCTTCCTGTCAGTGTGAAACAACTGTCTGCCTGTACGATGTAGCTTACTCTGACAGTCTGCTGGAGTCTAAGAGCCTGGAAAGTATTGCATTAGTCATCAGCAGATTGCCGGCGCAATGCTTTCCAGGCTCTTAAAAAAAAATAGTAAATGCAAATGCTTTTACCTGCAAAAAAATTGCATTTATTATTTTTTAAAAGGTAAACTTATCCTTATCCTTAAAGGTGAACTTTTTTTTTCATTTTACACTAAATCATTAAAAAGGAATCCCCAAAACATTTTAATACCCCCCACATTTAATAGCCCCCCACCATCAATACCTCCATGTACACCCTAACATTGGGTGTGCCTACATACAAAAATGACTGCTCTACACATATTAGGTATCGCCATGTACTGCAGAGTGAGAGCAATAATTCTAGGGCCATCATTCACTGTTAAAGGATAAGTATGGCCAAAGCTATTTTGGCCATACTTCGCCTATGGATCACAGGAGTGCAGTTTGTGCTGCACTCCTGTGATCCATTTTCAGCCGACAGCAGGCTGAAGCCCACTGTCGGCTGATGTCACATATGGTCGATATCCACCAGAACCCTGGACCGTCACCTGGCTCAGCCTCTTAGCAATCCACTAAAAGCCCGAGCCAGCCCCTCCTGCCCCTCCACAGCCCAGCACTCCAGTGAGAGGAGAGCAGAGAGCCGAGGCTCTGAGCGGAGCGGGAGAACTGAGTGATCAACGGTCTGGAGTATAAATGTTTTTTGTTTTTTTTTAAACCTGAACTTCTCTTTTAACTACAAACTGTTGAATTTAAGGGCTTTTAATATGTCATAAATGAAACAACTTTGGGTACCATAGTTTGTTGCTGTATCACAGCAGCACGCAATTTTAAGGCTTGACATGTTTGGCATTTATTTATTCATCTCATCTTTTATCTTTTTTTTTCTGAAAATGAAAATATGGTTTTTCTAAACAGTAGCACTAATATTGTGTTACATAAAAATTGTCAGCTGCCGCCATTTTATTCCCCAGGGTCTCTGCTTTAGAAAATATATAATGCTTTGGGGGTTTTAACTATTCTTCGTGCCAAAAATGTGCATTTTAACACGTGCAAATAAAATGCCAAAATGGCTCTGGCATTGAAGGGATAAGCACTACAGTTAAATATCTTTCATCTTGTACAAACTCGCTTTAATTAAAACTGTGGCCTGTCTCTGCATTACAAAGTCACTGTTGTGATTCCTGTGAATGGAGTATCTGCAGTAGTAAACAATTTGTGCTGCCAAAACTGTTAAATAAAAGTAATATCTTTACAAAAAGTGCACTAATTATGAAGTTGGTAGCATGTGAATGAAAAGTTTGCCCAGCTGCTTGAGAACCTCATCATTACATGAATACCTAGGTTTTACTTGGCTGCTGCTTTCTTGTTTATGCTGAATAAGGTTTAATTTAGAATATTGTAACATTATTGTGCACTTTCTTTTATCCCCAAAACAAATACACTTAGGGACCAATTTAGTAGTGGAGTGATTTTTAAATTGTCTGCAAACCTGTGTTTAGCTCAAACATCCAGTTAGGTCTGAAGGAGGCTATTTTTTATTTTGCCAAACTTACTGGGTGTTTGAAATAAATATTCCCAGAGCCAGTATAAAAATAATTGGTTTATTAATGAGTAAAAAATTCTTCCATGCAGTTTATATATTTAAAATAGTTGAATCCTAACATATAACTGAACTAGATGTGCAGTGAAAATAAAATAGAAAGACCATAATAAAATAAAGGGGTGATGGATTGGATAGGATTCATTGGGAAAGAGCCTGGGCAGATCTGGGGAGGACCTATTTTTTCTTTTTTTTTTCCTTTAGAACGATAGAGTGTTCGTAGCTGTTTTTATTTAACCATGCACATTACACACAAACTTGCACATACAGCTTCCATGAGAGCTCACTACATTGACCTGTCTGCAACAGATCCCACTGGGTATCCCCAGGTCTGTTCTTGTTTTTTTCATTTTTCTCTCCACAGTTTTCCTCCAGCTCACCTTGGGTCTTTTTGGGTCCTTCCTAGGAAGACTCTGATCATGGAATTTGGTGGGTTCCACCAAATCTTCATTTGTGCATTTTGACTTCTTTGGTGATAGGCTTTGACACTATTCCTTTTGTTTAGCCTACTATTGCAGATTTCTGCGTTGAGCCAAAGGATGTTCAGGACCCTTCTCAAAAATCTGACTTTTCAGACTTTTGCTTATTGTTTTTCAAATCTTCTTGATAAAGGACTACTTGCTTAATAGCAAGCTTTCTAATGTTGTCTAGTTGCTGATGAACTAACCAAAATTCACTCCTTGGGTGGCCCTGTTGTCACCCTCCCAACCGACATCCTTTGATTTGAAAATTTAAGAAACCAGGCAGAAAGTGTTGTCTGAACAGTAGCTACATCCAATTAGATGCAGATGTTGGATGGGTATTCTGGCAGCTGGTGGAGCCAGCTGTCGAAATAGAATAGTGCAGCATCTATTTTGCAGGTTGAACTGAAAGATCTAATAGTGTATGGCCAGCTTAAGAACATAACACTTGAACAGTCTGATCTTTATGATAATGCTTATATTCTTAGCCATCCTGGTGTTTCTGAATGCTGCAATTGCTTGACAGGTAATTTAGATTAGCTAGATTTACACTGATCTGTGTGCATGCAGTGTGCATGGTAATGCACACATAGGTGTGAATTGAACCATGTTGGTTTTTAAGCTTTTTCACTTTTTGATACCTTGCAGCCTAAATATGTGACATTTTCTACAGCATTGATAGCCAATGCATCCCATTGGGTAATAAATTTAAGAGAGCGAACAAAAGTCCTGGATGGCTTAACTCCAATGTAAAAATGCATATAAAAGCAAAGGAGAAGGCCTTCAAAAAATACAAGGTTGAGGGATCATCATCAGTATTCAGACTTTATAAAGAATGCAACAAGAAATGTAAGGGTGCAATTAGGGTGGCTAAGATAGAACACGAAAGACACATAGCGGAGGAGAGCAAAAAAAAGATCCCAAGAAATTCTTTAAGTATGTAATCAGTAAAAAAGGGAGGACAGACCATATTGGCCCCATAAAGAATGAAGAGGGACATCTGGTTACAAAGGATGGGGAGATGGCAAAGGTATTGAATTTATTCTTCTTCTCAGTCTTCACAAGGGAATTGGGGTGCTTCAGTAACCAAAACTGCAGTGTTTATCCTTATGACACATCACAGAAAGCACCTCCATGGTTAACAGAGGACAGAATGAAAATTAGACTTGGAAAACTTAACATTAATAAATCACCGGGACCAGATGGCTTGCATCCGAAGGTACTTAGGGAACTCAGTCAAGTAATTGACAGACCATTGTTCCTAATTTTTACTGACAGTCTACTGACTGTAATGGTACCAGGTGATTAGAGAAAAGCCAATGTAGCACCAATATTTAAAAAGGGCCAAAAATACATCCCTAGGCATTACAGACCAGTTAGCCTAACATTAATAGTATGCAAGCTCTTGGAGGAGATGATAAGGGACTATATACAAGATTTTAGTATCGAGAACGGTATCATTAGCAGTAATCAGCATGGATTCATGAAGAATCGTTCTTGCCAAACCAATCTATTAACCTTCTATGAGGAGGTGAGTTGCCATCTAGATAAAGGAAGGCCTGTAGACGTGGTGTATCTGGATTTTGCAAAAGCATTTGACACAGTTCCCCATAAACATTTACTATACAAAATAAGGTCCGTTGGCATGGACCATAGGGTGAGTACATGGATTAAAAACTGGCTACAAGGGCGAGTTCAAAGGTTTGTTGATAAATGGGAAGTGTTCGGAATGGTCAGAGGTGGGTAGTGAGGTCCCCAGGGTTCTGTGCTGGGACCAATCCTATTAAATTAGTTCATAAACGACCTGGAGGATGGGGTAAACAGTTCAATCTCTGTATTTGCGGACAATACTAAGCTAAGCAGGGCGATAACTTCTCCGCAGGATGTGGAAACCTTGCAAAAAGATCTGAACAAATTAATGAGGTGGGCAAATGAGGTTTAATGTAGAAAAATGTAAAATATTGCATTTGGGGTGGCAAAAATATGAATGCAATCTGTACACTGGGGGGAGAACCTCTGGGGGAATCTAGGATGGAAAAGGACCCGGGGGTCCTAGTAGATGACAGGCTCAGCAATGGTGTGCAATGCCAAGCTGCTGCTAACAAAGCAAACAAAATATTGGCATGCATTAAAAAGGGGATCAACTCCAGTGATAAAACGATAATTCTCCCGCTCTACAAGACTCTGGTCTGGCTGCACCTAGAGTATGCTGTCCAGTTCTGGGCACCAGTCCTCAGAAAAGATGTACTGGAAATGGAGCGAGTACAAAGAAGGGCAATTAAGCTAATAAAGGGTCTGGAGGATATTAGTTATGAGGAAAGGTTGCGAGCACTGAACTTATTCTCTCTGGAGAAGGGAAGCTTGAGAGGGGATATGATTTCAATTTAAAAATACCGTACTGGTGACCCCACGATAGGGATAAAACTTTTTAGCGGAAGGGAGTTTAACCACTTGCCACCCGCCATATAGCAAATTGACGGCGGCAAAGTGGTTTCAATAACCAGACAGGACATCATATGACGTCTTCAGGATATTAAGCCGCTGCGCGCCCCCGGGGGCACGCATTGCAGTGATCGTTGACGAGGTGTGTCAGTCTGACACACCGCAACTACGATCTCGGTAAAGAGAGTCTTTACCACATGATCAGCTGTGTCCAATCACAGCTGATCACGATGTAAACAGGAAGAGCCTGTGATGGGCTTTTCCTCACTCGCGTCTGCCAGTAGAGGAGAGCCGATCGGCTGCTTCTCTGACGGGGGTCTGTGCTGATCGATTATCAGCACAGCCCCCCCGAGGATGCCTACACTGGACCACCAGGCCACTAGGACCACCAGGTATGCCACCCTAGACCACAGGGATGCCAATCAGTGCCCACAGTGGATGCCAATCAGTGCCCACAATGGATGCCAATCAGTGCCCACAATGGGCATCACTGATTGGCAGGCATTATTGTTTGGCACTGATTGGCATCCATCAGTACCAGTACATCAGTGCCACCTATCCATGCCCATGAGTGCTGCCTATCAGTGCCCATCCATGCCACCTATCAGTGCCCATACGTGCTGCCTATCCATGCCCATCCATGTTGCCTATCCGTGTACATCCGTGCCACATATCAGTGCCACCTATCAGTGCTGCCTATTAGTGCCCCATCAGTGCTGCATATTAGTGCCCATCATCAGTGCCCATCTATGCCACCTCATCAGTGCCACCTCATCGGTGCCCATCAGTGCTGCCTTATCAGTGCCCGTCAGTGCAGCCCCCTCAGTGCCCATCAGTGATGGAGAAAACTTACTTATTTACAAAGTTTTGTAACTGAAACAAAATAAAACATGTTTTTTTCAAAATTTTCGGTCTTTTTTTAATTTGTTGTAGCATGACCGCGCAATTGTCATTCAAAGTGCGACAGCGCTGAAACCTGAAAATTGGTCTGGGCAGGAAGGTGTATAAGTGTCCTGTATTGAAGTGGTTAACAAGACACGTGGCCACTCATTAAAATTAGAAGAAAAGAGGTTTAACCTTAAACTATGTAGAGGGTTCTTTACTGTAAGAGCGGCAAGGAGCGGGGAGCATCGATAGTTTCAAAAAGCTATTAGATAAGCACCTGAACGACCGCAACATACATCTAATGCCATCTGTCAGGATAATGTTAATTGCAAAGGAAATCCTGGTAAGAGATTTTCAAAATGATGACAAAATTCTGGGAAATACCATAGTTGTGAAATATTTTCCACAGGGATTCTCTGTGGATGCTAATGAGATATACCATTCTTTGCTTTACTCTTGGGTATACTTTTGTAACACCCTGATGTTTAGGCAGTGTTGCTATTAAATTTATTTACCAAGTGATAGTTGCCTTGGTCAATTGTTAGGAGGTCAATTGATTTTGCCCTAATTCTGGAATTGCTGCACTTCTCTCTTCTGTCGTTGAAGATGGCTGGGTATCTGGTGACATTAGATAAGACAAGGTCATTGCAAGGACAGATTAAGAATGAATGGGGCATCTCAGCCAATGGGCAGGGATTTTCTTGGGTCCCTTGGCCTGCTGGGAGAGCCTATTTATTTGGGTGAAGTCAGGTGATTGGGGTTCTGTGCCACCTGGATGGCTGTCTGGGTGGACGTTTGTCCTATTGCCCCAGGCTGCTAGGCTAGAAACCTAAGGCCTATCCCGGGGGCATCTAGCTGCTAGGCTAGCTGAGAGCCTATCTAGAAGTAGTGCAGGGTTGGGACTGCGGTCTTGTAGTCCAACCAGAAGTGACAGTTCGGCCGGCTGGGGGAACCAGTCATGGTCGGAGGTAGAAGGGAAGCTGTCGCCACAAAGGGACCATCCACCTTACTACCAGAGATCATTGTGAGTAAGCTGAGGCCAGTATCAGAGCAGACTTCTCGCCAGCAGGGGATGGTGAAGAAGTGGGAAAGCATCAGCAAGTGCCAAGTTAGGAACCCAGCGGGACAGCAGAGGTGACGCTTGTGAAGTGCCAAGCCAGGGACCTAACGTATCAGCAGGTGTGAAGCTTGAGGAGTATCTGTGAGTGCCAAGCAAGGGACCCAGCAGTGAAGCAGGGGTGATGCTTGAGGAAGATTCTGAGTGCTACAGTGAAAGAGCTCAGGGGATCCGTTGGCTAGTGGATCTGAAGTCTAGTGAGAGAGACTGGAAGCTCATTGAGTGAAGACCCACAGTGAGTGAGTGTGGGGCAAAGAGAACCATTCGTGTTGCAGATAGTTGAACACCTTTACCGTTAGTAACAGCTACAAGATTGTTGCCCTAGGAGACAGCTGTCCTACCTATACAGAAGTGATGTCCGGCTGGAGGCCTTCACCTGTATAGCTGTCTACCTCTAGAAGTCTCGGAGTCTGCCAATTAACATTGCATCTACCTAAGGGTGTCCTAGCCCTAACCCTCTCTCCAACAGTTCTGTTTAAGAGACAATAAATCTCTTTGCATTCAAAATTCCATTTCATCTTGCATTACACCCACCATGCCTTGTTACTCACTCTACACTGAAGGATGTCAGCTGTCCCTAACTCTGGAGGTCACCATTAGGCCTCAGGGGCCCTGGGAATTTTATACACTTTAATGTAAAAGAAAATATGGTCTGAACAGGATTTGCCTAATCTTCTAATCTAAACTCTTTAAAATTTGATCATCTAGTCTAGTGTATGAAAATCTAGTTTCAAGTATATTATTTTGCTAAGCACTTTTCTTTAAAAGATAGCAAATGAATGTCCCACGAACTGTTGCATCCTGAAGGATTATCTCTCATGGGAGCTCAATTATCATGGCAGTTTTCTGCTGCCGTTTTACTCTCCCAAATTTCCCTGAAGATCATTTTCAGTAATTGTGGTGTGAGGTGAAATCAAACACATCCTCTTGTATTGGATATACTTTATGTAAAAAAACACTTACAGTCCACTGTACTGAATGAAGACAAGAGACTATAACTCTATTACCCTGATATATACAGTATATATACACTATATTGTATTTCAAAAGTACTGTGACACCTGCCTTTACAAGCATATGAACTTTAATGGCATCCCAGTCTTTGTAGGGTTCAATACTGAGTTGGCCCACCCTTTGTATCTATAATGCCCCGTACACACGGTCGGACATTGATCGGACATTCCGACAACAAAATCCTAGGATTTTTTCTGACAGATGTTGGCTCAAACTTGTTTTGCGTACACACGGTCTCACAAAGTTGTCGGAATTTCCGATCGCCGTTCGTGCTGTGCGGGGGCTTGGTGTTGGGGCCCTGACCTTGACACAAGTCCAGTCCATGAACAGGGTGGGGAGGAGTTCATGGACCAAGAATTGGTTGCTTCAGCGTGACCAGTTCTCTCATATGCCTTTGCTCCGTGAGATCCGTGAGAATAATCCTGATGATTTCAGGAACTTTCTCAGGATGACGGACCCCGTATTTCACCGTTTGTTGGCTTCGCTGACCCCCTATATCAGCAGGCAGGATACCTGCATGAGGCAAGCCATCACTCCGGAGCAGAGGCTCGTCGATACCCTGCGGTACTTGGCGACGGGGAGAAGTCTGCAGAACTTGAAGTTCTCGACAGGCATCTCCCCCCAGGCTCTGGGTATCATTATCCCAGAGACCTGTTCTGCCATCATCCAGGTCCTGCAGAAGGAGTATATGAAGGTAAGATTTTTATCATATTTTATTGTATTGAATGTTTGCATGTATTGAATATTGTATTTCTTTCCTCATTCCCTAATTACCATTATTGTAATATGCTGTGAATGTCCCCTTTGTCCTCATTCATGCTGGAATTTTATGTAATTTTTTTTATGTCCTTCATACATATTTGCCTTCACTTACCTCCCCAGCATGCTCTCCTGCCCTTATATTCACCTCATGTAGTCACTTAACAATGTATTTTATCAGCTCCATAGTAGTGCTTTAACCCAAACACCCCCTAAAATGTTTAGAAATGTGATTTGTGCTTTAAATTCAGGCAGAGTGCTAGAGGCTTTTTTTTTGTGGTGTCCCCAAATCATTTTGAACCCTCCCTCCCCTCCAACTGCTAAGTCAGCTGATCCCAATTCTCTATCTATCCTCAATCCTCTATCTGCTGACTTTGCCAAACCCATACACACTATACCCATCTCTTTAGTGGTCAGATTTATGGATGAATTCCCCAAAGCATGTAGTGCAAGGGCCTGCCTGTATACTTTCAAATGGTACTGTTTCAAGTTTTTGTATACTATTATTATCTTGATAGGTAATAGCAGAATGTCCAAATGTGCTCAAATGTGTACAGTGTGTATTTATATCTTTGTATTATGACACTTCTTACCTGTCCAGTGGGCTGCCAATAGTGTAACTAAGGAGGGGCTGTTCCAAGTAATACCCATTATTTAGGCATTCATCTCTCAATGAAGTGGAGAGGGTTACCTGTCCAAGATCCCCCCCCCATAATGTTAGAAATGGCCCATGAGAGGGGGGGGGGAATATGATAGGTGTACCTTATACTTTGGTGTTGTAAAATTCCCCTTAATAAATGTTACCTGGATGTTGGCCAAGAATGTTTGTGTCTAATCTGCTTTCCTTGTTTGTGCAAAAATACTAATTTATTTTTGTTTTCCTCAACAGTTTCCTTCCACGCCACAGGAATGGCAGACGGTGGCCTCCCACTTTGTCCAGTGGTGGGACTTTCCTAACTGCGGAGGGGCAATTGATGGGAAACACGTCCACATCGTCCCACCACCCAACTCGGGGTCATACTATTATAATTACAAGGGGTTCAATAGTATTGTGATGTTGGCGGTGGTGTCGGCTAATTACGAGTTCCTGTATGTGGACGTGGGGAAGAATGGGCGGATGTCCGATGGTGGAGTCATCGCCCAGAAAGAGTTTTACAGGCGTCTCCAGAATGGCAGCTTGGACTTGCCACCTCCAGAAGAGAATGTGGAAGGACTCCCATTTGTCTTCGTTGCGGATGAAGCATTTGCGCTGGGGGACCATCTTATGCGGCCATTCCCGATGAGGACCCTCACCCCGGAACAGCGGGTTTTTAATTACCGGCTGGCCAGAGCCAGAAGAGTGGTGGAGAACACATTTGGAATCATGGCCAGCCGGTTCCACCTATTTCTTACACCCATCCATATGGCGGAGTATAAACTGAATCATATTATCCTGGCGTGCTGTGTTCTACATAAATTTTTACGGCAACATTCTGCCAACTGTGCTGGCTCAGTTGGGCCTGAGGCTGGAATTATAAATGAAACAACCCTGACGGCGCTTGAAAGTGGCCGTCCTGGCTTGCCCTCCCTGAGTGCCTGTGATGTCCGGCTAAGATACCTTGAGTTCTTTGCTGGTAGGGGGGCCATCAATATGCCAGACAATTTGTGAAACCTTGATTAAATAAAACAAAAATTAAGCAAATCTTTGGTGACATTTACTGCTTGTGTTTGTTTTAGCTGACCCTGACCGAAATGTGGTGAGTCCTGAAAATGGAGTGATTGTGTAACCTTATACAAAGCACTGTTGGTTGTTATTTACTAAAGGCAAGTACACTTTGCACTACAAGTGCACTTGAAACTGCACTGAAACTGCACTTGTAGTGCAAAGTGGATTTGCCCTTAGGAAATAACACCCATTGTCACAGAAAACAGCAATTACATCACCACAAAAGTGTTGTAGCGTTGAGACAATAATCCACACATTCTTGATTAACAATCTTTTTAATAACTGCACAATCACATGTGCATTTAGAAAAGGTTTTTTAAAACAAACCAACATGTTTGTTGTATAACAATTTTTGGGGTGGCATTATCAAAAATAGAAATGTCCATTTAAGATAAAACAGGCATGTGTAAAACCAACAAGAAAGACACAAATCTTGAACTTACAAAGTTCACATATGGTAAAACTTGAAGGCAATATCAGACATGAGTATTTAGGAACTGTGTTTGATATTGTGTTCAGATGGGGTGAAGTCACCCCAGGCAAAGCCAAATTTTGAAGATGCACACCGATTTATGAATGTCAACATGTGCTAGCTGCCATCACGGGGGATCAAGGGACGTGTTATGGGGGAGCAACCCCTTCCTCTCAGTTGGTTTATTATTGAAGAAGGGGTTGCATCCCCAAAACGCGACCATTGATCTCCCGTGATGGCAGATAGCACATGTTGGCACACTGTGTGCATCCTCAAAATTTGGCTTTTCTAAAAATCGCTAAAACATTTTTAACATTGTAGCGTACAAAAAAACAAAGGGATTTGGAGGGGTTTTAAACTCTCCCCAAAACATCAATGATGTTATTATTTTTTTGAATAACATCATTGATGTTTTTCTCAATGTTTTCCAAAGCTAAATTACACCCCATGATCTCCCAAATCAGGATCTGTGCACTTTCAGAGGTGAAATGCCCTGGATCCCCAACATCACGATCACCTAAAAAGAGAGAAAACCAAAAAAAAACAGGTATTATAAATATGCCGGCATCCATCTCTTACCTGAGTCTGTGGTCGCAGACACTCACCTGTTGTGGTGCCAATTTCCACCACGTCTTCTTCCTCCTCCTGCTTTTCTTGGGTTGGGGGTATTTTCCCTTCTTCCTGAGGTGGGGGGTCTGTGGTCTCCTCGGATGAGGGGTGTCCTCCGAGTCTTTTCTCCCCTATGTAAAACAAAAATGGTATAATTAGCACACAGATATTTGATGGCCGAAATATAAAGATGAAACATTGCTTGGAAGTGGGGTACAATTGTCTATTTTGGCAGAGTTCCAAGATGTAGCATTTTTATTGTCCGTTGTCAAGCTTCAAGACTTTACCTGTCTTGTCCAAGCTTCACAGATGGAGACCCCCCTATAGTATCCACTGGAGCACCTGTGTGGGCCACCTAATAAAAAGGGTGTTCAGGTGTCCCACACTAGTGCTCCAGCGTCCAGATGTGAAAACAGCTGCTGAGTGTCCTCTCCTTACACAGAATCTAGTTTTCATTTCATTCTAGTCACAAACCCATCTACACAACCAAATATTTTTCATACAAGTAGGCCCTAAAAAATGTGGGCAAATGCATATGGCCTAAACAATGGTGTTTTATAGGCCGAAAGAAAAATGTTTCATACGAACGAATAATGGGCCCATGAACATGAAAGTTGCCATTTTAAACTGTACAACACTTAAAAGAAAAGCACATGGAGAAGCACGAACGTAATAAAGACAAAAAGAATTGGAACACAGCACAACTACTTACTTTTTTGCAGCACTCTCCGGATCTTTCTGTACTGCTCGGGCTCTCTTAATTTCAGGTCCGACCACCGCTTCCTGAGCTGAACTTTCGATAGTCGTACCCCGAAATTCCGGTGCAGACTTTTGACCACTTTCGCAATGATCTTGGCCTTTCTGATATTGGGGTTGGGGTAAGGTCCATACTTTCCATCATAGTCGGCCTTCTTCAGGATGTCGGCCATCTCCAACATCTCCCCAGAGGACATATTAGAGGCCTTAAATCGTCTCCTTCTGGATCGGGACGTTTCCGGATCCGGGCTTTCCTCCTCCTCCTCCTCGTTGCTATAATAAGCTTGCACCTGCTCTGACTCCACCATGTGCTCTTCACCCACTGCGCCGAATGAAAAGGGGCGGGGAATAGACTAGAAAGAACGTCAGGGGCGGGCGGAGTTACACGCATGCGCAGTGTGTATAAAGCGTAACACGCGTGCGTAGTACATACGATCTGTGGGCGGAGGAAGGAGTATCGGAGGCGCCGATCGTGATAACGAAGGTAAGAGCCAAACTTGGGCCTATACTGCTTCTAGATTGAGGCCTATATTGTAACTAGATTAGGAGAGCTTTGCCTGACATTAGGGTTTGTCTTGTGTTGTGTCTTGCAGTGAAAATGGATATCTTGAACGATACCGACTTTATGGCAATCTTCATTGACATGTTCAGGGAGCTGCCTTGTCTGTGGCAGATAAACCACCCACATTATAAGAACCAAACAAAGAGGAAGGCAGCACTGGATCAATTGCTGGAAATTGTGAAGCAGGTGATCCCCACGGCAGACACCACCTATTTGAAGATCCTAATTGGTGGCCTGAGGAGCACTTATCTAAGGGAGCACAAGAAGGTCCAGGATTCGCAGAGATCCGGAGCAGCAGATGACATCTATGTCCCCAGGATGTGGTACTATGACAGGCTGCATTTTCTGGCAGGCCAGACTGAACCCAGGTCATCACTCTCCAGTCTTCCTTCCATGCTTCCTTCCCCCCCAGCTGAGGCTTCTGATGCCCAACCTGGGCCTTCCAGGCAGCAACATGTGGAGGAGCCCAGCTTGAGCCAGGTATAGCATTCCTCTAAATAGTTCAGGTTGTCCAATCAATGATGTTAACTAGATGTTAGTTTGGAGTACTAATTTATGTTTGTGATTGATGATGCAAAAACTAAAACCATGTCCCCTTTTCATACACAGGGAAGTCTCAGCCAGGAGGTGGCCGGGCCGAGCGGGCTTCCTGATATGCAGGTCCCTCCCCTACACCCGCAAAGAGAAAGTGGCAGGAAGAGGAGTACCCTAGAGGAGGCTGCCATAGGTCTCTTTTGGAAGGCTACAGAGGCCCTGGGAGCACCCCACACTGTGGAGGAGGACTTTGCTGGCACAGTTGCCTGTAAAATGCAGCGGATGGAGGAGGGCCAACAACTCATTTGTGAGTCCTTAATGTTGGAAGCTCTCAATAAGGGGTTGAGGGGCCAAATAACATCTGCTACCCACATTTGTGACCTCACACATGGTCCTCCTCCTCCTCCTCCAGGTCCTTCTACTTCTCCTCCTCCTCCAGGTCCTACTCCTCCTCCTGCCACATCTCCAACAGCAGAGCCACAGCCGGGAAGGAAGCATGGAAAGAAGACCAGAAAGTAATGACCCTGGGTCCAGTCTGGTCTGGCAAAAGATGCAGCCCCTTGTGGTACCACAGCCTGGGGACACAGATGTCATCTGCTGCTTTCCGGGTCTCTGGGACTTCTGGACCAGACTGCACTCCCTTACATATGGACTCCTCAGGCCACCAATTTTGATGTTAAAGAATTGATGTCTGCCCTGGGGGTCCAAGGCTTCGCTAATTTCTGCTGTTTCTGCAGTGTTGCCTCCCTCTTTGTTTGGTTCTGAGCCCTTAATAAAGGATTTTTGGTTTCAACTATACTCTCCTATGTGTGTTTTACTTCAAAAAGGACAGTTTGTTTGTGAGGAGGCAGGTACATTTCTAAAGTACAATGTGAAATTAACAAGGGACACCAACACCAAACAATCTCCTTGAGATTAAATAATATAAGATATCAATGGTGTTGTGGTAACTTGACACATAAAACACACACAAAAATATTCTGGAGTAAAACTAAAACTAAAATAAAACAAAGATCAGCCTTGGAAAAAATACAAACCTAAAGAAAAAAAAATGCCTTTAAAAAAAAAAAAACAAAATAAAAAAATATTTTTGTCAGATGTGACAAATCAAAATATATTGAGGGAATCCCGATAAATAACAAAGAAAGAAGTTTGTGAGAAGTCTGTGTGAATATGAGCAGCAAAACTACTTCATTCTTCTCACATTATAAAGAAGAAGAGAGTGCGCCGTATTAAACCATTTTTAACATTGCACCGTGACGAAAGTGTTGTATCCATTGCGAACGCTAAGTTTACCAGACCGAGCTGTTCCGTCTCGGAATTTCTTCTGAGCATGCGTGGTACTTTGTGCGTCGGAACAGGCCACACACGGTCGGAATTGACGCGATCGGATTTTGTTGTCGGAAAATTTTATAGCCTGCTCTCAAACTTTGTATGTCGGAAAATCCGATGGAAAATGTCCGATGGAGCCTACACACGGTCGGAATTTCCGACAACACGCTCCGATCGGACATTTTCTGATCTGACCGTGCGTACGGGGCATAACACTTCAGCCTTTCTGGGAAGGCTTTCCACAAGGGTTAGGAGTGTGTCTATGGGAATGTTTGACAATTCTTCCAGAAGTGCACTTGTGAGGTCAGACACTGATGTTGGACGAGAAGGGCTGGCTTGCAGTCTCTGCTCTAATTCATCCCAAATGTTATCTATCAGGTTGAGGTCATAACTCTGTACAGGCAAGTCAAGTTCCTCCACCCCAAACTTGCTCATCCATGTCTTTATTGACTTTGGTTTGTGCACTGGTCCAAATCATTTGGTGGAGGGGAGATTATGGTGTGGGGTTGTTTTTCAGGGGCTGAGCTTGGTCCCTTAGTTCCAGTGAAGGGAACTCTTAAGGCATCAGGATACCAAGACATTTTGGACAATTTCATGTTCCCAACTTTGTGGGAACAGTTTGGGTAAGCCCCCCTTCTAATCCAACATGACTGTGCTCAAGTGCACAAAACAAGGTCCATAAAGACATGGATGAGTGAGTTTGGGGTGGACGAACTTGACTGTACAGAGTCTTGACCTCAACACCTTTGGGATGAATTAGAGCGGAGACTGCGAGCCAGGCCTTCTTGTCCAACATCAGTGCCTGACCTCACAAATGCTCTTCTGGAAGAATGGTCAAACATTCCCATAAAGACACTCCTAAACCTTGTGGACCGCCTTCCCAGAAGACTGTATATATATTGAGAGAGATATTAGGAAGAATAAATATATAATCAATTAAATGAATTTACACATCAAATCGCTTTTTTTTTTAACTATTAAATGCTATAAAACTTTAAACCTGCTATAAGTACAGGTTTAAAAGAAGCCAATTAAGTTTTAAAGCTCGTAGACACTCACAAGAAAGGTTACAGATACTGTTTTGCAAAATGAAAAACACCTTGACTTACTGTAAAAACATAATTGCCTTTTTAAAACCTGCACTTATGTACTACAATAATAACAGGTTTCCCTTTTTGTCATTTTTAGAGCTTTAAATAAAAGTGATGTCATTTTAATTTCATTGGCTATATTCTATAACAAATTCCCTAATCACATATCTCTTTCCCAGTAATTGTATTGTCTCTATTACCTCTGCCTTCAACATGTCTGCTTTATTATTTCTATGTCTGCTGATTTTAACTCTTTTAAACATTTTTTTAACTGCATCCTTTACCTCTTCTATGTCTAGAGGTTCTTTTTCAAGTGGTTGTATTTGTGAATTTCTGCTGTGCTAAGTCTGCACTATTCAAGATGGTCTGGAAATGCTCCGCCAATCTTCTCAGCTTTGCTAGCTAAGTTTCCCTCTTTATCCTTCACAGCACCATCACTAAAACCTCTTTTCAATGTCTTGATTATTCTGTACAATGCATACTGCCTACTACAGAAAATTTGAAGTGGGAAAGCAAATAAATAAATAAGGGACTCGCTTAAAAACTGGAGGAAAGAAAAGTGAAGGTTTTTGCTTGTAGGTTGCATCTTTCTAATGCAAGGTAGAAAATCAGAAAATAAAAATAACTATAATTTAAGTTTATATGAGAAACTCTGTTAATTTTGTTTCCTTCGTTTTTTTTTACACGTAACCCTCAAACATCCTTTAAAATGTGTATCTCTAGGCAAAACCATTTTTTTAGGTTTAAATAAAGGTAGGCCTTCTGTTAAGTTTTTAGTGTTGTTTGTGTGTCAACGTGGAGACTCATCCCTCTATTTGCCCTGGTGACCATTGTCTCTGAATGAATGTGAGGGAAAATGCAAACTTTTATGCCCTGTACACACGGTCGGATTTTCCGGCGGAAAATGTGTGATAGGACCTTGTTGTCGGAAATTGTTGGCTCCATCACACATTTTCCGTCAGAATTTCTGACACACAAAGTTTGAGAGCAGGCTATAAAATTTTCCGACAACAAAATCCATTGTCGGAAATTCCGATTGTGTGTACACAAGTCCGATGCACAAAGTGCCACGCATGCTCAGAATAAATTAAGAGACGAAAGCTATTGGCTACTGCCCCGTTTATAGTCCCGACGTACGTGTTTTACGTCACCGCGTTCAGAACGATCGGATTTTCCGTCAACTTTGTGTGACCGTGTGTATGCAAGACAAGTTTGAGCCAACATTCGTCGGAAAAAATCCATGGATTTTGTTGTCGGAATGTCCGATCAATGTCCGACCGTGTGTACAGGGCATTAGAGTTATCCCCTGAATAAGAGGTAGGAAGCAATCTTCTAATGTGGACACCAGTTCCAGAAACAACTGTCAAAAGAGATTTGGGAGATTTCCTAAAATTTCTTATTGCGTTTCTTGGGCAGAAAGTGAAGGGAAAATTCCCCAATGATACACAGATAGCAGAAAATAATTTTGCAGAGGTTTTGTACATTTTCAATGCTTTGCTCTCCCACTGGAAAATAATCCTTTTTTCTTTACCAATCAAAATACTGATAGTATAGGAGACACATTTTCCCTACTTAAAGTACATGTAGACTTTGTCTGAAGTCTGATAAAAGAGATGATTCTTTTCTGCAGACAGACTTTGCAGTATACAATTACCTGCTGTATTTGAAGTTACTGGCCTGGCCTTTGCTTCTGATTTGGTTTCACACAGAAAGTCATCTATAGATGGGCTGAGAAGAGGCCTGCTTTCCTGTTGCTCATTCACAAGCTGGAAATTGAAAAGAGAAACATAATGAAAAAAGCCATGAGAGTAATCAGTTTAAAAAAATACATGGCGATCAAGCTTGACTGGAGAAAAAGCAAGTCTTTTTTCTGCGTACGCTTGAGACTTTGGTATTATTTAACCATAACAGCCACTGGGGTTAATTTACTAAAGGCAAATAGACTGTGCACTTTGCCAGTGCAGTTGCACTCTGCAAGTGCAGTTGCTCTAGAGCTTAGTAAAAGAAGGGAAGCTCTGCTGATCTCCATTATCCAATCATGTGCAAGAAACAATGCTGTTTTTTTCTTCTTTGCATGTGATTGGTATTCTTTGCAAACTGAGCTTTATCTCGTTTACTATGCAATTGTATTCTGACAGCCAGAGCGTCTGTCAGAATACAATATCCTGGCTGGGGAGGTTTTCTTCACCCACCCTTTGTGTGGACAGAGCCCATTGGCTAAATGAAAAAACGAACCGTCTACGGCCAGCTTTATTTTCAGGAACTAACACTTTCACTTGAAGGTAAGACCAATTAATCAGATAATACATTAGTTTTCAGGGCCAAGCTAACTCCAGTAAGGAGTTAAAGGTCAAGGTATAGTTAGACTTATTGTCAGGGGTTTGGGGGTTAACTTTAGTATTGGATTAACATTAAGTATTATTATATGACAGTTAAATATTTTAGCATTAGTTTGGAGGTTGGGAGTGATATTCTTAAGGGCTATGTGCTATGGTAGGTAAAGTGCTGAGGGTTATAGGGCTTAGTTTACAGGGTAAATTAAAATGTTGTAGGGAAGGTGGAGTGTTATTTTTAAAGGGTAGTTTACATGTAAAGACTAAAGGGGTTAGACTCTAAATTATAATTAAATACATTTTACATTTTAAATTGCATATTTATTGTGCCAAAAAAAATATTAAATGTAAAAATAATTTAGCAAGTAAAAATATTCATATATAGGTGCGTCTCAAAAAATTAGAATATCATCAAAAAGTTAATTTATTTCAGTAATAAAATTCAAAAAGTGAAACTTATATATTATAAAGATTCATTACACACAGAGTGATATATTTCAAGCATTTCTTACAGCTAGTGGAAATCCCAAATTCAGTATCTCAGAAAATTAGAATATTACATAAGACTTAAAAAAAAAAAAAAAAAAAAAAAGATTTTTAATACAGAAATGTTGGCTTACTGTAAAAGTATGTCCATGTACAGTATTGTATGCTCTTAATACTTGGTCAGGGCTCCTTTTGCATGAATTAATGAATTACTGCATCAATGTGGCGTAGCATGGAGACGATCAGCCTGTGGCACTGCTGAGGTGTTATGGAAGCAAGGTTGCATGGATAGCAGACTTCAGCTCATCTGCATTGTTGGGTCTAGTGTCTCTCATCTTTCTCTTGACAATACACCACAGATTCTCTATTGGAGTTTAGGTCAGTCAAGTTTGCTGGCCAATTAAGCACAGTGATACCATGATCATTAAACCTGGTATTGGTACTTTTAGCAGTGTGAGCAGGTGCCAAGTCCTGCTGGAAAATGACTTCAGCATCTCCATGAAGCTGGTCAGCAGAGGGAAGCATGAAGTGCTCTAGAATTTACTGGTAGAGGGCTGCGCTGACTTTGGACTTGATAAAACACAGTAGACCAACACCAGCAGATGACATGGCTCCCTAAATCATCACTGACTGTGGAAACTTCACACTGGACCTCATGCAACTTAGATTCTGTGCCTCACCACTCTTCCTCCAGACTCTGAGACCTTGATTTCCAAATGAAATGCAAAATTTGCTTTCATTCAAAAAGGAGACTCTGGACCACTGGGCAAAAGTCCAGTCCTTTTTCTCCTTAGCCCAGGTAAGACACTTCTGAAGTTGTCTCTGGTTCAGGAGTGGCTTGACACAAGGAATCTGACAGTTATGGCCCATGTCTTAGATGCATACATGTGTGGGGGCTCTTAAAGCACTGTCACCAGCCCTGGTCCACTCCTTGTGAATCTCCCTCAAATTCTTGAATGGCCTTTGTTTCACAATCCTCTCAAGGCTACAGTTATCCATGTTACTTGTACACCTTTTTTTACCACACTTTTTCCTTCCGCTCTCCATTATTATGCTTGGATACAGCACTCTGTGAACAGCCAACGTTTTTAGAATTGACCTAATTGTGGCAGGTGTCAATGATTGTCTTCTGGACAAGTTTCAGCATTCTTCCCCATGATTGTGTAACCTACTGAACCAGAGAGACCATTTGAAAGCTCAGAAAACCTTTACAGGTAATTTTGAGTTAATTAGCTGATTAGAGTGTGACACCATGAGTCTTCAATATTAAACTTTTTCACAATATTCTAATTTTCTGAGACACTGCATTTTGTGTTTTCACTAGCCATAATCATTAAAATGAAAAGAAATAAATGCTTGAAATATATCACTCTGTGTGTATTGAATCTATATAATATATGAGTTTCACTTTTTGAATTGAAATATCGAAATAAATTAACTTTTTGATGATATTCAATTTTTTTGAGATGCACCCGTAATTGTTGTTGGTTTAATCAAGCCATACTTATAATAAAACAAATCTTGTGTAAGGAAAACATAGTGCTGTTGTCTGATGCAACACATTGTGCTCTAGCTTTAGTTTTTTAGCATACTTAATAAGGATGGTTCTTGGAATATTATTCACAACAAATGTTTCTTCCTGTGTACTTTCTCATTAAATGCATTAGTTCCATTGTGTCACTGTTTACTACTTGATATTAATTTCTCACTGCCTACATTAGTAGGACCATAATATTTCAGAAGTAAACCTACAAACATTAAATCTACTAGGTGCTGCTCATGAGTAATTTGTAATACAAGTCAACCAACATGGTAATTATTGTTTTTTTAGAACCGTTTGTACTACAATAACAGTAGAATTACATGGTGATTTGTCACTGCTCCTGAATTCAGAGCAAAGTTGCCACTTCATGTAGGCTGTGACTGCTTGTACTATGTGGGATCAAATAAAAAAAATGTAGAGGGTGTAGCTATCAGCATTGTCATTGCTAATTCACAAGCCTTTAGCATGTCAATCAGCACCCGGCCACACATTATCCCGTGGCTTAGTGGATTGACAGCCCTGCCTCTGTTGCTGAAACCCTCCTAGGGTAGGCTGCAGTATCTGTAAGAGGGAGTTCATGAGACACAAATGAAGGAGCATTTGGCTCATTTAGGGAAGGTTAAGGAAGGCCTTTGCATCACATCATGTCTGAATTTTGGTGCTTGTTTGCACCTTTATAAGAGAGCCTGTAGTTAACTGATTTAAACACTTACTGGGGGTTTGCAGTTTCCTTATCTTTTAACCTTTGCCTATGTTTCTGTTTAAGCTGGTGCCATGACTGCTGCCTGAGGTTTCCTGTTTCAGGGTGGCTCATTTCTCTTGCCGCATCCTATGGAGCCACCCTTCAGGTACCAGAGCTGTGTCTCCCTACATTGTGTGCATCTATAGAAACACACAGCCCCATAGCTTAGAATGGCAAGGCACTGCCCTACTCCTCCCTTCTCCAAGCTGACAAACTGACTCTAGACTGTACTGTACCCTATTAACTCTTCTCTGTGGAGAACGGAAGATCAGGGAAGCAGCATTGAGAGGGCAGGAGCCAGCAGCACTAAAAGTTGTAAACCGCAAGTGCTAGAGTAAGAATTTTAACCAATAGTTGGCTGGGGTTTTTGTTTTAATGCTCAATGTGTTAGGCTAAAAAAAGTGAGGATTTAATACTACTTTAAAGAAACTGTATACAATGATGAATAATGCATAATATAGATTATGGCTTTATGTACAGTTTAATGATTGATGATTTACAAGATTCAATTAAAAAATGACCATATGTGTCCTTATTATGGGGTTTTATTTTTAAAACTGATGATACTTTCTAAACAAGACATCCAGGTTGTATCAAAACAACAATTTACCTCATGAAGAAATATGCCAGGGTGGATGGGTAATGGGGGTCACAGGGATAGCTAACAGTTGGTCAGTAGAAGAAACACTGTAGAGATGACAAGATATAGTGTTGTTTCTCTCTAGCAATGTCAAAGAAATCCACTGCAAATCAATATGCATCATCATCGAGAAGAGAGGGCATGGAAAACAAAGGTATCACTGACATAGGAAACAAGAAAGGCTTTAAAACGCAGAACTGTTTTCTGTTAAAGGAAGACTCTAGTTTAAACTAATATCATGTAAATAACTTGTAAGCAGGTTGAAATGCTGGTTAGTGAGACAGCTGCTACCCCAGCCAGGAGGAAAACAGTTAACATATCCAAGATCTGCCTCTCTCCCTGTGCTTATAATAAAAGGGGGGAGGGCTCTGCCTAGTCAGACAGTCTGCATGGGTGAAAAGACACAGACAATCTTAAGGCACATCACAGAGCTGCTGTGGCTGCTGCTGCAGCTACCAGAGAAAGTCTTTACTGCCGCTAGGAACCTTCCAAATGTAAGTAAATTGCTGGGACCTGTTGTCCTTGCTAAAGGACATCAGCTGTAGAGATCTGCCACTGTGCACTGTGCTGTGTATGGACTCTTGCCTGTGCAGGTATGCTGGGGCAGTCAAAAGCCTGAGTTAAGGATTTGTTGGGGAAATAACTGTATACTTTGGAATTGTTATGTTGAGAGTTTTCAATAAAGCTCTTAAAACTTTGTCCTAGCCTGGTCTAAAGTTACTTAAAGGGGTGCATGTTGGTAAGGACTTATGTGGAAGAACAGGGTCTGTTATGCACACACGCAGTAAAGTTGTGGCATGCTGTTGCTAGGAACAACAAGTACAAGAGAAGGATGATATGATAGCCAGACAGTGGGAGGGCAGTACTGGCAGGAGTGACGGGTCTTATGCATAGTAAAGGAAACGGTCCGTGCCCCAGAAAACAAGCCCGGAACCACGTGGCGGAGACCCTAGGGACCTAGCCATATGGTACATTAGAGAAAAGAGTTAATTATGCACACGCATGGGGTCTGCGATGGTGCCTGGCAGGATCTCGTTCTGTCACTGGGCGATAGGTGGCAGAGTCAAGCTGGACTGGGGGAATGGAAAACTGCTCTGTGGTGTCTCCTTCAAATTGTCGCATTCCTGAGCAGGTGTGTGTATCGTGGGACTGGGAGACACCTGTATGACAGTGTGTGTGGGGTGTACAGCTTCCTGCTAAGTCAGGATGTTGCCATAATGTTGATGCAACATGAACATGCCCCCGCCTGGTTTTGGGCATTAGCAAGTGCATACAACGGAGAAAGGAGAAACGTGAGAGAGAGCAAAAGGCCCTTGTGCACTGGGCGAGTCGGCCCCGCTCACAAACTGCTACAAAGCTTACTTGTATAAAGGAGCAAAATCACTTGTGTTAGCTCCACTGCCAATACTTATCAAGAAGGGATCATACCATGTGGTCTGTAAAGTGGAAGTAAATGGGTGAGCAGACTTGCAGATTGTGAGATCAGAAATCTACAGCTAGCATTTATAATTTGTAAGACCGACCTGGTTGACTGTGAATATGGGTTTTTACGAAAACTGATTAAACTCTCAGTCATTTCCCATCAGTACACTTTAACCGTTTGCCACCTGCCAGCCATCATATGATGGCCAGGCAGCGCGGCTCTCATTCTGGGAGGGCGTCATATGACGGCCTTCCATTTAAACAGGGAATGCACGGGATCGTGTAAGCGCATCCCTGTTCCTTCGGTGGCGGCGTGTCACGGAGACACCGCTCGCCACCGAGGGGGGTGAACAGCCATTGGGCATGGCTGTTTACCATGTGATTGGTCGCAATGAAGTCACGGCCGATCACAGGTGGTACCGCCCCACTTTGCACGGTGCATGCACACGATTTCGAGCACGCTGCGCGTGCACGTCGGTGGCGGCGTGTTCCTGGGAACACTGCTCATCACCGACACTGGTAAACAGCCATTGGCCGGTGGCTGTTTACTACGTGATCGGCTGTGATCCTTTCACAGCCGATCACTAAATGTCAACAAACCGCGGTAACGAGATGTTACCGGGTTCTACTTCTCACACACCAATCATGTATGAGAAGGAGATTGCGGTAACATCTCGTTACCGCTTACAGTGTACACCAATCAAACTGATTGCCCTTCCAATAAAGAGGAACTGTCACCACCCATCAAAGTACCTGTCACCACCCATCAAAGTACCTGTCACCACCCATCAAAGTACCTGTTACAGTTCATCTGAGTACCTGTCAATCCATATGAGTACCTGCCACAGTTCATCTGAGTACCCGAGTACCTGTCACAGTCCATCAGAGTACCCAAGTACCTGTCACAGTCCATCAGAGTACCCGTCACAGTCCATCTGAGTACCCGAGTACCTGTCACAGTCCATCTGAGTACCTGAGTACCTGTCACAGTTCATCTGAGTACCCGAGTACCTGCGTACCTGTCACAGTCCATATGAGTACCTGAGTACCTGTCACAGTTC
The DNA here is from genome assembly GCF_042186555.1 of Aquarana catesbeiana. Taxonomy (NCBI): domain Eukaryota; kingdom Metazoa; phylum Chordata; class Amphibia; order Anura; family Ranidae; genus Aquarana; species Aquarana catesbeiana. The sequence continues at coordinate 235,776,445 of NC_133327.1, forward strand.
ATCTGAGTACCCGAGTACCTGAGTACATGTCACAGTCCATATGAGTACCTGAGTACTTGTCACGGCCAATATGAGACCGAGTACCTGAGTACCCGTCAACACCCTTCAGAGTACCTGAATACCAGTCACCAGCTCATCAGAGTACCTGCGTACCTATCTGTAGCCCATCAGAGTACCCGAGTACCTGTCACCAGGCCATCAGACTACCAGAGTACCTGTCACCAGGCCATCAGACTACCCGAGTACCTGTCACCAGGCCATCAGAGTACCCGAGTACCTGTCACCAGGCCATTAGAGTACCCGAGTACCTGTCACCAGGCCATCAGAGTACCTGAGTACCTGTCCCCAGGCCATCAGAGTACCCAAGTACCTGTCACCAGGCCATAGGAGTAACAGAGTACCTGTCACCAGCCCATCAGAGTAACCGAGTACCTGTCACCAGCCCACCAGAGTACCCGAGTACCTGTCTGCAGCTCATCAAGTTACCCGAGTACCTGTCTCCAGCCCATTAGAGTACTCGAGTACGTATTTGCAGCCCATGCCAAATAGAATTTATGTTGGGGTGTTTGCTTTCCAAAATGGGGTCATTTTGTGGGTAATTCCATTGTCCTGTTGCTCAAGGACCTTCAAAAGTGTGATAGGTAGGAATTAAATGAGATGTGTAATTTATGCTCATAGAATGCCTGAAGGTACTACTTCAATGTTGGGCCTCTGTATGTGGCCAGGCTGTGTAAAAGTCTCACACATGTGGTATCGCCATACTGGAAGAGTAGCAGAATGTATTTTGGGGTGTAATTTTTGCTATATACATGCTATGTGTTAGAAATATCTTATAAATTGACAACTTTGTGTAAAAAAAAAAAAAAGCGTTTTCCTTTTTTTTCCACATTTTTCAAAAACTTCTAGAAAAAAATGAACCATTCAAAAGACTCATTATGCCTCATAAATTATACGTTGGGGTGTTTGCTTTCCAAAATAGGGTCATTTTGTGGGCAATTCCATTGTCCTGGTGCGCCAGCGCCTTCAAAAGTGTAATAGGTGGTTGAGAAATGAGATGTGTCGTTTATGCTCGTAGAATGCCTGAAGGTGCTATTTCAATGTTGGTCCTTTGTACGTGGCCAGGCTGTGTAAAAGTCTCACACATGTGGTATCGCCATACTCAGGAAGAGTAGCAGAATGTATTTTGGGGTGTAATTTGTTGTATGCATATGCTGTGTGTGAGAAATAACCTGATAATTTTATAAAAAAAAAAAAAAATCTTCATTTTGCAAAGAATTGTGGGAAAAAATTACAACTTAAAAAACTCACCATGCTACTTAGTTAATACTTTGGAATGTCTACTTTCTAGAAAGGGGTCATTTAGGGGGTATTTTAATTTCCTGACTTGTTAGTGTCTCAAGAAATGAGATTCACCTGATGTACTGAAGGCCTGATAAGATGTGATCAATTTTCAGTGTTTGGCACCATAGTTAGTAGACTCTATAACTTTCACAAAGACCAAGTAATATACACTAATTTGGGTTATTTTTACCAAAGATATGTAGCAGTATAAATTTTGGCCAAAATTTATGAAGAAAAATTACTAATTAGCAAAATGTTATGACAGAAACAAAGAAAGCTCTATTTGTGTGAAAAAAAGGACGCAAGTTTCATATGGGTACAGTGTTGCATGACTGAGTAATTGTCATTCAAACTGTGAGAGTGCTGAAAGCTGAAAATTGGTCTGGGCAGGAAGGGGGTGTAAGTGCATGGTATTGAGGTGGTTAAAGTGTGCATAAACCCAAACAATTAACTTTTCTTATTTTCTTCCTTGTGTTTAAAAAAATCTACTGATCTTGAAATCTTGTGAGTTGATTTTTTTTTTTTTTTGCCCTCTGCCTGTGCTGCACTTTTATCGGTTACATTGTTGTCAGCTATCTCTGTGGGCTGTAGAACACCTCCCTCTTTGTTATGGAAGAAAAAAGAGGGGTTCTGTAGATATGTTCTAGGGCAGTGGTCTCCAAACTGCAGCCCAGGGGCCAGATGCGGACCTTTGCTTGCCTTAACTGGGTCTTCAGGATTATTCCCCCCACTGTTGCTGTCAAGGTTTTTGCCACTAACACCAACAATGGGGTACTATTCCTTCCACTAACGCCAATGATGGGACACTATTCCTCCCATTGACATCAATGATGGAACACTATTCCTCCCATTGACACCAATGATGGGGCACTAATCCTCCAATTGACACCAATTATGGGGCACTAATCCTCCCATTGACACCAATGATGGGGCATTGTTCCTCCCACTTATATCAATCATGGAGCATTGTTTACTCCCACCAATGCCAGGACATTTTCTTCCCCTAAAGTTTGAAGGACAGTAAACTGGCCCTTTGTTTAGAAAGTTTGGAGACCCCTGTTCTAGGGTGACAGTGTTGCTCCTCTATATATACAGTAAGTGAGTAAACATTGTCAGCCTAGAACAGGGACCATATTACTGGCAAGATCACTGGGAAAAAAATAAAGCAAAAAAACAAATGTGTCAGTCACATTCAAGGATTGGAAAGCTGCAATATATTATTTAGCTATAGCAGGTGACCATCTCATGCCTGTGCATGGCCTTTGAGTTATTTCGCTTGCAGCTGGGAGAAACAGTCAGTTGGGCGAGTAAGTAAACCTAGCCTGATCACTATTATGCCTTGGCTAATAAACTGGCAACAGCCCCCCCCCCTCTTCTTGCTCAATCCCCTGTCCCCTCTTCAATACGTTGAACAGTAAAGCTGGCCATACAAACAGCAAATTGCCGTCACCTTATGATCAACTGGCTGAAATTCGCTCCAAGGGTGATCCTGTCAGCTCCCTCCCAGTCAGCATGCTTCAATTGAAAAATCAATCAGTTGCAGCTGCTGATTTGGGTATTTTGATAGCCGGTGGCAGCATGAGATTTATCAATCTGTGCTGTTTAGCATGGATGGAGGAACCTTTCAAATATTATAGTACAGGCCACAGGCTGAACAAGCAATATCTCTCCCCTGCAGCCACTGTCACATTTGAAATCAGTGTGACCACAAGACCACATCATTCATGCACAGTGACCTGTAAATGAATAAACTACAGGTCCTGTTTTCCACCACGGCAGACGGACTTGTAGTTCTCGGTGGGCTATAAGTGCACCGATCAGTGCACTCATAGTCCACTGACACTTTCTACAGCTTTTTAACTGAAAGCCTGTACGGCAGTATGGGCAGAAAGCTGGAAGATGTGTCTGCAGGAGCCTGACATTGCACCCACAGTCCACTGATCGTGGGTAAAATGCTTTGCAATCTTCTGTGGGGAAGAATTATAAATGCACATTTTTTTCCCTGCAAAATATGTGTATTTATTATTTTTCCCTAAAGGTGAACTTAGCCTTTATTTATATTAATAATTATTATTATTATTAGGAATGTATTTTACAGCACCAACAGTTTGCACAGTGCTTTATTAAAAAAGGGAGACAGTACAGGTAATTTGATTCAAGACAAAGGTTAGGGGGGCTTGTTTATAAGAGCTTGCAATCTAAATCCAATCTCTGCTTAGTAAAAAAAAAAATATATAATGGGTGAAAGAAATATTTATTAATGGAATATATAGCTTGCATTCTGTACATATTTAGCAACAAGTATCACAGGGTAAAAATAATAAATGATTTTTCTTTTGTAATACACATCACAACGACTGACTGTAAAATGTTGTACTGAAACACCTTTTAGAATTAAAATCACTGGCCCTGCACATTTACTTTTTGTCTGTGCTAACATGAATGAACAGCATGATTTTTAAAAGACTCAGCTCTAAGCCCTTGGAGGAGAACGTCTGTGTGGGAGTAAAGGTCTAGTTCATTAAATTATCATGCAGTTTATGCTCACAGTAATCTTGCCACAATTTAACAGTTTGCCATTCTTTTGGCAGCATAAATTTATCCATAACTCTTTAGAAATGCCTAGGTGAAAATAGTTTGATTCAATTACTTAGTTATCTACCTTGGCGTGATACCAAATACTGCATGACAATAAGTGTCTATGCATGCAAACAATTAAAGTGGTATTAGCAACAACCGAAAATGCATTATATTACCAGTCGTTAGATGTGGTGGCTGCATTAGTTTTCTTTTCTTTGTCTTTTCCCTCTGTTTTTACCTGGTGATCTGGCCAGTAACATACCTCCTGTATTAGTGAAACACAATTCTGGAGAAATGAGCATAGGAAGCACAGCAGCATTGTCTGTCTGAGGGGGAGTGTTAAATGTATTAGCAGGTTTATTCACACTCTATAATCAGCTACAGTAAACAGGTTTTTTTCTTTTGGGATAAAGGGTTTCCATGAATAAATAAAAGCTGCTCGTTTTAATCACCCCTGTCAAATGTTAAGTGGTTTGTCTGATCCATGTAAACTGATACATTCTGCTGGAGAGATCGAACTTGTAAAAAACAACATACATTCTGGCTAGATCACCAGATGAAATTATAAGAAAGAAAGTATAAAAAAGGGAAACTAATACAGCTATCACATCTAAGCTGCAAACTGATTTAAATCTGCAGTACATAATAGTCTCTACATATAAAGCCTCTCATTTAATTGTTATAATAAATAACTATTTGTTTCCATTTTTAATATTTTGTTTGCAAGCAGCACAATTATTTATTTCTTATATTTAGAGGTGAGGTTCTGGTTTGTAGCTACCATTAGTTTGATAGATATTCACACTCCTGGTAAATTTTTTGGCAGATTTGCCTGGGAGATTTTTTTTTTAAATTATAGTACACTACATGTCCTTTGAATTATAACCAGCAAACTTAGAAGAACAAATAAGGGGGCTTTTGGATCAGCCAGCCCCTCCACTATATAAGTGGGGGCACAGAGCAGCCATAGGGTCAGTGTATTACAAGGTGAGGTAGAGAAAGGATAGGAAAAGCTGATAAACTGCATAGGGGGTGATTAGGGTCAGTTAGGAAACTGTACATTGATGCTAATTACTAGCTCTCTGGGCAATCAACCATCTTTTTGCTGCTCCTTTTTTCTATTTTGGGGGGCTTTTTTAAATTTAATTTAATTTTATGGTTGATTTGAAGTCAGTAGTTACTTTTTTTAAATAGTAAAAAAACTGATTGAAAGTTTTTTTTTTTTTTAAAAAAGTACTATGAAATGTACCTTCAGCTATGGCCGTAATATAACAAAAAAAAAAAAAAAAAAAACAAAAGAAAAAAAAGACAGCACAACTATAGCTGAAAATAAAATTATCACAGCTCAAGTATCATACATCTTCCCACTCCTCTCCAGACAGAGAGGGTAGAGATATCAGTTTCCACTTCTGAAACAATACAAAACGCATGGGGTGGAGCGACGTGCTGACATCACTGCTTGCAGAATTTCCAGAAGAACGGGCTGCTGTTTGGAGCCAGCCAGCTTGTTGATTACATGCGTGTTATTAAAGTTTATGAGGTAAGTGCAATCTTTTTATTCAATTAAATTTCAAAAGGATTTTATGCTATGGCAAGTTTTATTTTTCTTGGGGTTCTTCCACAATTGAGTCTCCTTAAAGTGGTGGTTTTCCTATTTTTATCTCATGGTCCCCCTGGATAGATAGAGGCCCCAGGAGGGTTTATTAGCCACAAGTGAGTTTGACCCCCCATAATAGGGGGGTCAATTGGAGTCGGTAAGCAAGCATATTATAAGGTGGAGGCTCATACTCAAGATCACACATTTCTGGTGATGGATGGTGCATATATCATTTGAAGAATTTTTGTCACTATTTAGATTGGTTTTTTGTTATCCGATAACATTTTATTATTAGCGCAACTTTATGAGTGAATATGACACAATTGTAGACATCTGAACAAATACCAGTTGGGAAGGACAAGCATTTCTTTCAGTCATAGGAAAATATGCCTCAGAGTGTTAATACCTACTCTTTTCCATATCAGAGGGTCCAAGTAGAAAGATGAGTGATATGAGGGAAGATGGGATTGTCCCAAAGTGGGATATTAGGAGAAAAAGAACATTTAAGTATCATAACCCAAGCCCTCACTGCCATTCTCATGGTTTAGGTCCAGGCCAGGGCAGATCTGCTTCCACTGTGTATTAAAGTTTATATGAAAGTTTGAAACAGTTGCGGGGAAACAACTATAGTCTCCTCCAAGTCCAGGGCGGGCAGGGAGGACAAGCCACCAATGTACAGTAACTAAGAAAGACACCAAATAGTAATATTACAGGTTAGGCAGTGCCAAACTGGCTTTGTTTATAGGGAGTTGTAGTTTAACAGTCGTTAATCTAGGTGATTTACCTGCTCACATGATGGATGTGAAGATGGAGTCTATAGTACAAAATATACGTAAGGGAATCCAGATCAGGGTCCGTTTTAACACATGGGTGAATTTATGGAGAAAGATCATTTTGATTAAATTTACCCTTCCTAACAAAGAAAAGGGAAGAGCAAACCAAATCTCACATTTAGATTTAAGTTGAGAAAGAAGAGGAATCATATTACGATCTAGAAAGCGTTGAAAATCCAGGAAGACATGTATGCCTGGGTTTAAATCGCTGCACCCAGTTGTTACTTTTAGTTGCTGTCCCAGCAAAGTTTTTTGTGCTGTAGGGCTTTTGTTACAGAGGGTGAAGTTTTGTTTTTTTTTCCTTATTTTGGGGGTGTATTGTATAATATTTATGTTGATAGGGCATTTATTTTAGCTTAAACTGCTTTTTTTCATAGCACGACTTCCCTTCAAAAAAAGTGGGCTTTTGTTTCAGAATATATTCATTTGGGTTTTCATGTATTTTGAGGGTACTGTATATTAGTTTTTATTATATGTTTACAGAGCCTTTTTATAGGTGAAACTGCTTTTTCGCTGCCTCGCTTTGCTTTCAAATAAATGCTTCTAACCTCAATTGCTTCTAAACTACTATAAACGCCTGAGTGTACATGTACCCATAGGATAACAATGAGGACAGTTCAGGAGCAGCTGAAAAAAAGCACAAATGCTCCTAAACTTCTGTTTACCAGCTGCAGTGTACATGAGGCCTAAATAACAGCCAGCAACAATCTGTTAATGTACCTATGTATGCAGACTAAGGCCCCTTGCACACATGCATCGTCATTTATTGATGTGTACTCAGGGACTTGTGACGCCTCTGTGCAAAGGGCCAAAAACTATGAATAATGTTGATTATAGGCGAGTAAAAGTTTGTAAGCATATAGATAGGTATAGACAAGTAAAATTCTTCTTCATTGCCAGTATTGCAATATACTCATTTATACTCACGTAAACATGCTTACAGATGAATAAACACGCGTATGTGAATAAATCACTGCACTCAAATTAAAATTGTTATTTTTTTGTTTTACTGATGTGTACTCAACGCTGTATTACTGATCTTTACTCAGCTGTGCAATGTTTCATAGACAATAATGCCTTCCATCTCAGCAATTTTCACTCCTGTGTGCAAGAGGCCAAAATGAGAGCTTAGTTAAAGTGTTTGTTAACCCAAAAAATAAAAAAAATGGATCCTGCTCCTTTAAAACATGTTATATGACACAGTGCTTGTCCTGTGTCATTTGGCCCCCTGTAACACCTAAAAAAACCTGCCAGTTTCTCCCCACCCCTCTGTAAACTGACCAAGGGTATCATGGCTGCTGAAACCAGACACCGTGGTCAGGTTATATGCCTCTGTCATCAGCAGCCTGCTATCTGCTCTCCTCTCTGCTCCTGTGTCCTCCTCCCCTCTCTGTCTGTGTGTGAGCTGCCCCTCCGCCCTCCTGCTTCTCTCATAACACTAACCTGTATATACCATCGGCACTGCCTCCTATTGCAGTGTCCCCCTCTGTAAATGATTTATAAATATAAATGCTGTAAATACCTCATTTAAAAGCTGAGATTGCGATCACATGACCAGCCAGTTCTCCCCCCTCTCCTCCTCCACTCCAGACTGACATCAGCAGAGGAATCTCAGCCCCGCCCACTGTATCTCTCAGAGTAGGAAAGGAGAAAGCTGGCCAGTCATGTGATCTAAGCAGTGAAATGAGGTATTTACAGCATTTATTTTTATAAATCACACACAGAGGGGGATACTGCAATAGGAGGCAGTGCTGATGGTGTATACAGGAAGACAGGAAGACCTGTATAGCTGCAGAATCATCATACATTTCCATTATATGAATGAATATCAGATCATTTGCCCATTACTATACTAGTCACTTTTGTTTGTACTGTTCTTTTGATCCTATTCATTTTTTTTTCATTGAATCTACTAAAATCCTTACTAGGCTGCTTACTATGTATATAATGAAAATGGCCTGGGCAGAAATAATGCATAAATACCATGCACAAAATAACCAAAACAAAGCAAAACTAGAATGCCGGAATAAATCTCTAAAGGAAAAAATGCTTGTGCATGTTCTGTTGTCTTTATCTTACTTTAAGCTTAGAATATTAAGGTAGAAGGAAAAGAATTATATTTTGTTTACTTAGTCGTTTAGTTGAAAATACTCATTAATATCACATATTGTTTTTGCTAGGGTTATTTAAAGACTAGCTCTATGTAACATAGAAAAATAATTACACTGTAATATATGACCTTCACAGCATACACCCATATGTGGTATCATAACAAATGCACAACTTGTCAAGCGTTTTCAGAAACCCTAGTGGCTGAGACAGCAGAACACACACATCTTTTTCATCTGAGAAATGAAAATAAAAATGAAAAGGCAATTTACCAGAGCATTACTGCTGGCAGTTCATGAATGTTTTACAAAGGAGGAATTACAAGCAGCTTTATTAACTTGTGAAACAAGAGAATGTCTATACTCCTATCACTTAACAACAGATGGCAGATGACATCCAAAGGTTCATAACTGCACTGACATTTGTGCCATTGTAAGTAAGTAGTGTAAATAAGAACGTCATCATCTGTGGCTTCAACTGCCACTTTAATAGATGATTTAAACAATTAAAATGTAGATCCAGCTGTTTTGAGAAAAATAAATTGTTTTAGGAAACCTTTTTACAGATCCTTATCTTTCTCTGGTTTAGGCTGGGTTCACACTAGTGCCAATTGAATATGGGTTTCTTCGCATCCAATTCGCATGTCAGGAGATTGTGACCGGCTCTCAATGGAGCCAGTTCACACATCTCCGGGGGCGGCTGCAGAGCAGTTTTCAGAAAAGTCCTGTGTGTCTTCTGGTCCTTTTCAGGTCTCAATCCAGCCAAAAATTTGGGCCTGATTCATCCTTGAAATGGAGAAGGGACGCACCGGACCCCTGCTGTGAGCCGCTCCGCACACCAGTGTGGAGCCATCCTTAAAGAAAATGTTCTCATTTAAACTAATTACTAAGGGTGCACTCACACTTGGGCCAGGTAAACTGAACCAAGTAGGAGTTTGATTCTCCCCTCTCCCCAACTGGTTTGCACTCAGACTGATTTGCAAAGAAGTTTTCCCAGGGGCAAACAAACTAGCCCAACATGCTGAACCACACCCGGGACTAGTTAAATATGCTAGTGTGAGCGCACCCTATATTCATTATAATCACCTGAGCAAGGTCAGTATTGCAATGAGGACAGCTGTAGTGTCTGCTATCCTTTATACTGGGTTCACACTTTCAAGGTACATTAACCACTTCTTTCACCGTACATAGTCAAATGACGTCCGCAGGAGGGATCTCCCATCCTGAGGCATCATATGACATCCTCGGCTTCCCAGCAGTCTAGGGGGCATGCAGCAACACTCGGGAGCCGATGCCTGTGCCTGGCGGCCACGATGGTCGCCGGGCACCCGTGATTGCTGGTAATACAGAGCAGGGATGTGGATCTGTGTGTGTAAACACACAGATCCACATCCTGTCAGGGGAGAGGAGACCGATCGTGTGTTCCCAGTACAGAGGAACACCGATCCGTCTCCTCCCTTTGTGAGTCCCTTCACCCTACAGTTATGATCAGTCCCTAGGTAACACATTTAACTCCTTGATCGCCCCCTAGTGTTAACCCCTTCCCTGCCAGTGACATTTATACAGTAATAGCACTGATCGCTGTATAAATGTGAATGGTCCCAAAATAGTGTCAAAAGTGTCGGATATGTCCGCCGCAATGTCACAGTCATGATAAAAATCGCAGATTGCCGCCATTACTAGTAAAAAAAAAAAAAATGCCATAAATCTATCCCCTATTTTCTAGATGCTATAACTTTTGCGCAAACCAGTCAATATATGCTTATTGCAATTTTTTTTACCAAAAATATGTAGAAGAATACATATCGGCCTAAACTGAGGAAAATATTTGTTTTTGTTTTTTTTTTTTTTAAATTGGGATATGTACTATAGCAAAAAGTAAACAAGATTGTGTTTTTTTCAAACTTGTCACTCTTCTTTTGTTTATAGCGCAAGAAATAAAAACCACAGAGGTGATCAAATACCACCAAAAGAAAACGCTATTTGTGGGTAAAAAAGTGTTAAAAATTAATTTGGGTACAGTGTTGCCTGACCGCGCAATTGTCATTCAAAATGCGACGGCGCTGAAAACTGAAAATTGGCCTGGGCAGGAAGGGGGTGAAAATGCCATGTATTGAAGTGATTAATGAATACTTGTTAATGCATGTTATTGTGTATTGCATTAAAGCAGCCTGTTCATTTTGTCAACAAACCAAAGCAGGGAAAAAAAACACATAGGACTCTTTTTAGCATTAGTATTTTGCCTTGTGTTGCAGTGCAGATGCTTTGTCTTTCTTTGTTGGGGTGTCATTCAAAATGAATGGCACAGCAACACACTAAAGCATGCATAGAGCAGTAGTGTGCTTTGCAGAAACACAATTGTATTATCTTAGCCTTAGAGGACAGGCCTTAAGGCCTGTACACACGATACGAAATTCGGAAGTAAAATTTTGTCCGACAAATGATCTGTCTATTTTCGAGTCGTTAATATAGTGCTTTCGACAGCCAATTCCGATTTTTTGTCAGACAAAAGCTGGATGTGCAGACTATAAAATTTCTGTCATACGTGTGATTTTCGTTTAACCCCCCTGGCGGTATTCCCGAGTCTGGCTCGGGGTGGAGTTTCAGAACCAAAAGCAGTAACCCCGAGCCACACTCAGGATCGCATCGCAGGATCCATGTAGAAGTTACTTACCTTGTCCCCTGGATCCTGCCATGTGTCCCCGCTGTGATCTGCGAGCCATCCTCCGCTCGATTCACAGTGCCGGGCTCCGTTCCCTGCGAGCGTTGCGACGCAAGGGGACGGAGTTTGGCGACAAATTCAAAAAGTAAAATACACAGTACAGATACAGTATACTGTAATCTTACAGATTACAGTACTGTATCAAAAAATTACACATCCCCTTTGTCCCTAGTGGTCTGCCCAGTGTCCTGCATGCAGTTTTATATTATATATACTGTTCTTTCTGCCAGGAAACTGGAGATTGTTCATAGCAACCAAAAAATGTCCGTTTACATCAAAAGTGCTTTTAGACCAGCTAGAAAACAGTGATAATAAATTAGAATCACTTGCAGAATTGAGCGATAGTGATTTGTGGGGAAATTCGTCATCAAACACTAAAAGTAATGACAGCGAGAATTCTGCAACTGAGCAAATTTCTGTGTTTTTGACTTGTTATAATCATTTATAGTTATTTATTATATTATAATTTTTTCAAACTTTCTCATACCCGGGATGTCTACTAGACTCTTGTTTGGACAGATTTAAGTGAGTTATTCCTAAGAATTACAGGCCTACAATATAAAACACCAAATTTCCATGCAAAATAATTGTACCGCTTTCAGCATCAAAAATCTGAAATAATCATACCGCCAGGGAGGTTAATTAGTACAGTTTTTGTCTGAAAAAATCGTAAGCACGATTACGCATACTGAGAAAAGAAAGAATACATATAAAACTATTCAACACATGACGTCACTTCTGAAGTTGTATTCTGTCGTACGAGAATTTTCGTATGGTGAGTAACCTCTTCACTTTCAACATGAGACTAGCATGCAACAAAACACGGACGAATGTCATCCGAAAATCTGTTCGTGTGTACAAGGCTTTACAGACTATTTATAAAAAATCTCAAAAGCATAAAATTCTTTTGCCTAGGATGTTTGACATTTGGTGCGTATTCTATATGCAGATGCAGTCATATGAGAGAAACAGTGACATTTGAATATTTTTTTCACCTGTTCTTTGAAAATTATAGATGCTGCAAATTGAGGGGTAATTTTTAATATCATGAAACTAGGAAATGGCTTATGAAGTAATTATTTATATTTTTTGGTAAAAGTAGAAGATTTCTTTAATGCTGGAGAACTCACCACACAGATTTGGATAAAATAGAGTAATGCCCCGTACACACGATCGGACCTTCCGACAACAAAATCCATGTTTTTTTTCCGACGGATGTTGGCTCAAACTTGTCTTGCATACACACGGTCACACAAATGTTGTCGGAAATTCCAAACGTCAAGAACGCGGTGACGTACAACACTTACGACAAGCCGAAAAAATGAAGTTCAATAGCCAGTGCGGCTCTTCTACTTGATTCTGAGCATGCGTGGAACTTTGTGCGTTGGAATTGTGTACACACGATCGTAATTTACGCAAACGGATTTTGTTGTCGGAAAATTTGAGAACCAGATCTCAAATTTTGTGCGAAGAAATTCCGATGGAAACTGTCCGATAGAGCCTACACGGTCGGAATTTCCGACAACAAGCTCTGACCGCACATTTTACGTCGGAAAGTCCGACTGTGTATACACGGCATTAGGGTTTGCACATTGTTTTTGAAGTCATACACTCTAAGTGGACAGAATTTCTACATTTTACCACCTACTTTACCATTAAGAAATGGGCTTGGCACATATATTGCATTATGAGGATGCCAGTTCAATGCATGTATTTATCAATATTATTAAGTAAAATAAATGTGGAAAATTAAGAAATACAAACATAAAAGCAGCACAACTAAATGCAATTTAGCTTGCATCCATGTAATTATTTCTTTAACCTCTTGCTTACTGGGTACTCCCCTGCCCAGACCAATTTTTAGCTTTCAGCGCTGTCACACTTTGAATGATAATTGCGCGGTCATGCTACACTGTACTCAAATGAAATTTTTATTATTTTTTTCACACAAATGTTTCTTTCTTTCGGTGGTATTTAATCACCACTTGGATTTTTATTTTTTGCTAAACAAACAAAAAAGAAATAATTGAAAAAAAAAAACATGTTTCATAGTATAAAAATTTAAAAAACGGGTAATTTTTCTCCTTAATTGATATTCGCTGATGAGGCTGCACTGATGGACACTGATGGGCTGCACTGATGGGCACTGATGGGCTGCATTTATAGGCACAGATAAAGCGACACTGATAGGCACAGATAAGGTGACACTGATAGGCACTGATAAGATGGCACTGATGAGCCCTGATGGGTGGCACTGATGGGCACTCATAGGCTGCACTGATAGACACAGATAAGGCGACACTGATAGTCACAGATAAGGCGACACTGATAGGCAATGATAAGACGGCACTGATGGGCACTGATAAGACAGCACTGATGGGCCCTGATGGTTGGCACTGATGGGTGGCACTGATGAGTGGCACTGATGGGTGGCACTGATGGTCACTGATAGATGTCACTGATGGGTACTGATAGGTGGCACTAATGGGCACTGATGGGCAAGGGTAGGTGGCACTGATGGACACTGGTAGGTGGCACTGATGGGCACTGATAGCTGGCACTGATGGGCACTGGTAGGTGGTATTGATAGGCAGCACTGCTGATGAGGCACTGATTGGTGACATTTATAGGTGGCACTGTGGGCACTGATAGGTGACACTATGGGCACTGATAGGTGACACTGTGGGCACTGATAGATGGCACTGTGGGCACTGGTAGGTGGCACTATTGCACACTGGTAGGTGGCACAGGTGGGCATACAAGCCTCTGCAGAGGCTCTCCACGATCTGGGACTGATGTCCCTCTCACAGCCGGCGGTGATTTGCTTTTTTTCTCATGATTACGGCTCTGTTTAAATCACATGATCAGCTGTCATTGGCTGATTGGAAAGAGAGTAGAGAGGGACAATTCAGTTCCACGTTAACCTCTTTCCGTCCGCACTATAGCCGAAAGATGGCTGCAGCGCGGATCTACTTTGCTGGGAGGGCGTCCATAGATGTCCTCCCGTGCTTGAGCGGCCTGTGCGCCCCCTGCAGGGCGTGCGCGGTGCGCTCTGTGATCAGCGAGTCTATGAGACGACCCCTTACTCTCATTGTGATCAGCCGAGTCTAATAGACTCGCTGATCACAGAGCGTGCTCCGCGCGCCCTGCAGGGGGCACGCAGGCCGCTCAAACACGGGAGGAAATCTATGGATGCCCCCCAGGTAAAGTAAGCCCGTGTTGCAGCCGTCTTTCGGCTGTAGCACGGTCGGGAAGAGGTTAATGTGGAACTGAATGGTCCCTCTCTATTCTCTTTCCAATCTCCCTTGTATACAGTATGTACACATAAAGAAATTTGGACCTCAAGACCAGGTTCTCCCTACTTTATCCTGGACAAGAAGGCAAATCCACTTTGCACTGCAAGTGAACTGGGAAGTGCAGTCGCTGTAGATCTGAGGGGGACATGCAAGGAACATAAAAAACAGCATTTATGCTTGCACATGATTGGATAATAGAAACCAGCAAAACTTCCCCTCATTTCAGACCTTCCCCTCAGATCTACAGCGACTGCACATCCAAGTGCACTTGTAGTGCAAAGTGGATTTGCTTTTAGTAAATCAACCCCAAGGTCTAGCAGCATCCTTTGCAATCTTAGAGCCAATGAGTTGCATGCGCATGTGTAAACCATTTCATATATTATAATAGAAAGCCAGTACATCCTAGCTATGATTTTTTTGTGTATAAGTTAAAGAGGGAAAGGGAAATGAATGATGATTATACAATACATTAACAAATTAATTTCTATTTTCATCTCTTTATATAGCCCCAATATTTTTTGTTAACATTTTACAGATAATATTGAGCAATTAAGTTGAAAATAACTGCAGTTTCCCCTTATAAATTCTCATATGACCTCTTCAATCTAATAATTAATTAAAAAACAAACAAAAATAGAGGCCTCAGATTCAGATTTTCCCTTTTCACACTTTCCTGGTTTGTCCCGCACTAGCCAGCAGTAATATCTAACAGCCTAATGCTAGGTACACACCGGGAGATTTTTTTCATTCAACCCAGCGGGCTAAACAAAAAAAACTGACAGGTTACCGCACTAAGTGATGTTAGTGCAACAATCTCCCTCGCTGAGCTATTGTGTTCTGCCCCTCCTCCCACAGAACACACTAATCAGCACTCACAGCCATTTCCTGCAAGCACTTATCGGATAAAAGCCAGTCATTAGACCTGCTTTGTTGGACAGACTGTTGTGCACATGGGCCCAAGGTTGGCCAGTTTCTGTTGAACTGGCCAATACCAGCCGATATCCAGCCTGTGTGTACCAGTCTTAAATAATAATGAAAATGTACTGGCTCCTGCTAAAGATTATAATGTCCTCCCTGGTCAGCAATATCCTCTGCAGAGATATCACCTAAAAACTCTAGGTATAAGACATAAAACAATCATATCGGCCAACAGTTTTTATGTCTGGTATTGCTGCTTAATCAATCCAGACCATTCCTGGGAAGGAATTCACTAACTGAATAGATTTTTTTTGTTATAAAATAAGCTATCCCCAGTGTTTAGTAGCTTTCCCAACATTTTTTTCCTAAACATACATGCTTAGTCTTGCTATATGTTTGTTTTAAAGGAAATATTATGATCACAAAGAGACTGCACATTCCACAGCTATTTGATGTCTATAGGAAGCTTTCACTGAGCAAAAGCCAATTATTTATAATTACGATTCTGGTTTGTAGAAGAAACATGTAAAAATATGAAGATAACATATGAGTGACCATACTAACCACCAATAAACTTCTCTACCTATTACAGTATATTACTAGTGGTCTTATACTGGGATGCTTTTCCACAAAGGCAGCCTAGAAGCTGTCCAAATTGAATAGATCAGCTAGGGATGAACACACGTGCTTGGGTTTTGTTAATGGGCCATTTGTTGAAACCATTGTAAATTCCAGAAATCGTAAACCTAAATTTAAGACCACTGTACATGAAGTCTAAGGGGGGAAATCTTAAAAATCAAAGTTAATAGGCAAGGACAAAGACAAAGGGCTTTTACATTATTGCTTGGCTTAACTAGAGCTTCAGGTGCACCCTAATCTGATTACAACGTAAATAGATGGCTTTTCTAGATTTTAGAATGTGATGCTTTATTTTTTTTTATAACCATAATAGGCATGAATTGACCAGTGGGAGTAGCAGTCACAACACCTTAAAGCTTATCAAAGAGAAAAAGAATAAGTGTTTTATACTGCAGTTTACCAACTTTAGAGTTATAATAAACCTTTACATAAACCCAGTAAAATGACTAATCTCAGGTGATAAACAATGATGAAGCAAATCCTTAAATTTTTACCCGATCTGGCCAGTAAGTCTATTATTTTTCAGCATCCATTAACAATCCAAGCTGTCCAGCAAAAATGTCAGTTACAGAGTTGAGAAAACCCATTCAATGCTTTTACTCATTTATGAGAAACCTTTATCCCAAAAGAAAACAAAAACTGTTGCAACGTTTTAAAAGTGTTAGCAAGAGTTCAGCTTTGGGGCTGGTTCACACCATTTGGGGTGTGGGAAACACATGTTTCCGTATGTTTCCCACACCGCACTGAAACGCGCTACTCACTGCAGAAACACATGAGTGAAATTAATTTTTAATGACACCCCCATGCATCTAGGAAACGTGGCTGCATTCACAGTTACCAAAATGCATGGTACTGCAGTGTGGTTTGTAGCGGCACGATTTTTAAAATCATGCCTGTTAAACTTTTTGCACCTTCCTGTGTGTTTTGGCAGCCCATTGAAATTAATGGGATGTCAAAAATGCGCTGTGCAGAAATATGTGGGAATGTAAAAAAAGTGCATACACGAATGCCCTTTTTGCGGTGTGAACAAGTACTTAAAGCGGAACTAAATCCTCCACAGCCAAGGAAGCTGCCATCTTGGTCTCTGTTTAACCCCTTAGAGCCTAAGCCTTTTTCTGACACTTGTTGCTTACAAGTTTAAATCAGTATTTTTTTATATAAAATACTTAGAACCCCCAAACATTATATATATATATTTAGCAGAGACCATAGAGAATAAAATGGGGATCATTTCAATATTTTATGTCACACTGTATTTGCGCAGCGGTCTTTCAAATGCAATCTTTTTGGAGGAAATATACTTTTATGAATTAAAAAAAAAAACACTAAAGTTAGCCTAATTTTGCATAATGTGAAAGATGATGTTACGCTGAGTAAATAGATACCTAACATGTCATGCTTTAAAATTGCAAACACTCGTGGAATGGCGACAAACTACGGTACTTAAAAATCTCCATAGGCGACGCGACGATACCTCACATGTGTGGTTTGAACACTGTTTACATTTGCGGGCACGACTTACCTATGCATTCGCTTCTGCGCATGAGCACAGAGGGATGGGGCACTTGAATTTATTTATTTATTATTTATTTTTTTTATTTTTTTTAAGCTGTCCCTTCAATTTTTTTTTTAAATCACTTTTATTGCTGTCACAAGGAATGTAAACATCCCTTGTAACAGCAATAGTCACGTGTCAGGTATTTCTTTGGAGAGATCTGGGGTCTATAAAACCCCAAATCTCTCCTTTGCACCTAAAAGTAGGGATGAGGCCGCGATTTGAGACGAACATAAGTTCGACTTGAACATCGGGTGTTTTTTGGCTCGCAAACGAACTGAGCATATGGGGCATATGCGGAAAATTTGAGCGCTGCGGAACGCCCCATAATGCACTGCGAGATCGCAGTGCATTGATGTCTGAAGATTGGCCCAAGCATGCACCTGACCTGCATGTTTTGGCCAATCATAGCGCGCTCTGCTGCGAGAGCCATAATTGTGACTCAGGGGGACTAAGCCCCACACTATATGAGGCTGCTTACATAGCGGCCGTGTATAGTGTGTGGACGGAGATAGATTGAGCTAGATGAAGCAGGCAGGTTAGTTAGTGACATGCAGACAGTGTGTTTAATATATTTATCTATATACAGTCTAATATATATATATATATTGTAACATCGGTGGTTGGTTTAGCTTAAGGGTAGAGCTTACCAGTGAGCTGAGTCCACGCCAGATATGCAGTTTTAAGGGCTTGCAGGCCCACTTTTATTAAAGAAAGAAAATGTCCGATAACAGAAGAGTTGCCCACACAGGGGTTTCAGCTTTCCACAGCAACAATGTAAGTTCAATCAAAAATACCAAGCCACCTGGCTCTCTTTAGCAGCACTGCTGCTCAGACTTATGCTTCAGCCCTCTCGGCTCTATAACAGAGTTCCTGTACACCCAGTAAACTCAGCACTCTTTTTCAGCTTCCTTTTCCAGCCCACAGGCTTGGACCCTCTGTCTACTCTGACAGACCTGTGCAGACATGCACACTTCTCCCTTGCTTGCCTGGACTCCTCGGGAGGGTGGAGCCCAGAACTATGGTCAGGTGTCTACAAATAGCCCAACACACACCTGACCAGTCAATATGCTGGTGGATCTCAAAACCTGGAGAAAGCTGCGAAAGCAGTTTTCTCCAGTCCACATTTATGCTCTGTAACCTTGCACCAAGCAAATGTGCATATTCTGTGTCCACTTTAACCCCATTTTCATAGTGACAGGGACTCTCACCATTACATATCCCCCCCCTTTGTTTCGATCCGGAGGGAGGAACACCAGCACCCGTCATGGTTGGGACACCTCTGTGCTGGCTGTCAGCCACGTAGGCCCAACCTTTTTTTTCGGGTGCGTTTCCAGGTACGTCCCACCCTGGATCTTAACAGGGTCCTACATTTCCCTATACTCAGCCTTCTCCCTCTTCTTTTTGGGTGCCTGGGCTTATTAATCTTTCTAGGGGAAACTCTGCTTTCCCTGATCCTTTCTTTCAACTCACTGACATCAGCTTTAACCTTCACTATAGGTTCTAATACCTTTCTCTGGTTGTCTACGGCAACCACGTCATTATTAACAGCACCAATCATCAGGTCACCAATTTTGAGATTCCAACTTCCGATACCACCAGTGCTTTTTTCAGAGTTTGTTAGGACCTGTCCTGAGGAGGGACCACACACAGGCGAGTGACTATGCTCCATGGAACTATCACCAAGCTCCACCTCACCTGCTGTCCAACGCTCCATGGGCGGCTGTCCTAACAAACACAGACCCAAGCACAAATCATTCCTTACTGCGATAATGCCAACTGGTGTACACATTACATTGCTACAGCAACCTTCAGCACTTTCTCCCACAGTGTCTCCGGGTACCTTAACCTGTACCTCTTGGCCAGTGACAGAAAGCATCTCAACTACTGCCGCGTCCATTCTGGGCCCTTCCTTTTCATGAGGTCTAGCAGGTGAGACAGTGTCTGCGCCCTCTACTGACCACTGCTCAGCCGCACCTCGGACCGCACCAGCAAAGATGTTCTCAGTCACTGCACCAGGCGGAGAGACCTCTGATATCTCCAACAGTTCCCCTGAGCGACCTCCATACCAATCAACAACTGGAAGTACTCTCACCGGGAATCGAGAGATCCTGTGCCAAATGGTTAATAAACATTGGTTCCACCAATTCCACTCTTGGGCAAGGTTTTTCAGCACGGCCTGTATCACCTGGCTCCACCCATTGGTACTACGCAGCACCACCTGGTCCGACCACGATGGAGACACCCAAGTGTACAGTGAGTGTGTTTTTGCCAACTCCAGCATTTCAAGTAAAGTTTCTGTCATTTCAATACATTCCAAGTCTAAATTTGTGACCTCTTTAGGGACCTTTCCCTCCTCCGAGACATGGAGGGGCTCATCCACTGTAGTCTGAGAGGTTGAGACCTTGGAAGAGACCTCCACCTCTTTGGAGGTACTCACCATCACTGCCTGTTGCTCCCCTGGAGCACTGTCAGCCACATGTCTCCTCTTCCCCTCCAACTCAACAATGAGCCTCTGCAGGTCAACAATAGTCACGTTGTCACCTTGACACTTGCTATTACTTAGTTGCTGGGCTGTGGACAACCCATCTGCCATGCCTGCGCCCAGAACCGCTCCTTCAGACTGGAGGGCCTCAGTCTTTACAGGGGCTAGTGTACCCATGAGCATCCGCCATTCTGTGACCCCTCCAATGGGCATAGCAGGTGTTCTGTCCACACCTTTGTTACACATCATTGTTTCATAATTCTTTGTCACTTGGTCTAGCGCTGCAAGTGTTTCCTTGCACCAATCATCCCAGTCCCTTGTGGTTCCATCACCAGTGCTCCACAGCACTGCATCAGCTGCTCTAGAAGGCCCCACAGGAACCTGGGATTCACTAGCCAAAACAGCACACTTGTCACTTTTGCCTGGCTGCACTTCCACACACAGCCACTAGTTCCTGACTTGAACTCACTGTGGAGCAAGGACCCGGATTCCACATTCTTGTGCCCGCATTCTCCACCACTTGTAACATCGGGGGTTGGTTTAGCTTAAAGGTAGAGCTTACCAGTGAGCTGAGTCCACGCCAGATATGCAGTTTTAAGGGCTTGTAGGCCCACTTTTATTAAAGAAAGAAAATGTCCGATAACAGAAGAGCTGCCCACACAGGGGTTTCAGCTTTCCACAGCAACAATGTAAGTTCAATCAAAAATACCAAGCCACCTGGCTCTCTTTAGCAGCACTGCTGCTCAGATTTATGCTTCAGCCCTCTCGGCTCTATAACAGAGTTCCTGTACACCCAGTACACTCAGCACTCTTTTTCAGCTTCCTTTTCCAGCCCACAGGCTTGGACCCTCTGTCTACTCTGACAGACCTGTGCAGACGTGCACACTTCTCCCTTGCTTGCCTGGACTCCTCGGGAGGGTGGAGCCCAGAACTATGGTCAGGTGTCTACAAATAGCCCAACACACACCTGACCAGTCAATATGCTGGTGGATCTCAAAACCTGGAGAAAGCTGCGAAAGCAGTTTTCTCCAGTCCACATTTATGCTCTGTAGCCTTGCACCAAGCAAATGTGCATATTCTGTGTCCACTTTAACCCCATTTTCATAGTGACAGGGACTCTCACCATTACTATATATATATATATATATATATATATATATATATATATATATATATATATACACTCTGCATTTAGTGTAGACTGGATATTCAGTTTAGACTCTATATTCAATCAGTGCAGGCAGTGTAGTATATATAACACAGTATAGTGAAGTGGTTAAGGGGAACCCCACGCCAAAGTTAAAAAAACAAATGCTGCGGGGGTCCCCCCAAAATCCATACCAGGCCCTTCAGGTCTGCTATGGATTTTAAGGGGAACCCCGTGCTAAAATGAAAACAAAAATGACGTGGGGGTCCCCCCCAAAGTCCATACCGGACCCTTATCTGAGCATGCAACCTGGCAGGCCAGGATAGGGGGGGACGAGCGAGTGGCTGTGATTGTAGGGTTCTGAGGGCGGGGGGCTTATTGGAATCTGGAAGCCCCCTTTAACAAGGCGGCCCCCAGATTCCCCCATATGTGAATGTGTATGGGGTACATTGTACCCCTACCCATTCACCAAAAAGTGTCAAAAAAAGTTAAAACAACAGGATACAGTTTTGGACAATTCCTTTATTAAAAAAATAATATGTCTTGTGATGTCCATCTATCTTTAAACAAGGTCCCACCGACTGCTGCCTCTTGGCTGTGACAGCATCTGACATCTGACATGTGATGTCATGTGATGCCAGAGGGGTGGGGTCACCAATTTACATCATCGGATGGCCCCGCCCTTGCCTATATAACAGCTGTCACAGCCAAGAGACAGCAGTTGGCAGGACGCCTCCCACCGAGGCAGAGTTTCTGTTTTTAATTTTTGGGTACGGGCGTCGTGATTGAAGATGGATGGACATCGCGGTACACTTTTTTTTGTTTTGTTTTTTTAATAAAGGAGTTGTCCAAAACTGTCACCTGTCGTTTTTTCCTTTTTTGACATTTTTTTTGGTGAATGGGTAGGGGTACAATGTACCCCATATGCATTCACAAAGGGGGGCGGGATCTGGGGGCCCCCTTGTTAAAGGGGGCTTCCAGATTCTGATAAGCTCCCCACCCGCAGACCCCCACAACCAAATGTTGTGGGGATGAGGCCCTTGTCCCCATCAACATGGGGACCCCAAAGCAGCCTCCCCATGTTGAGGGCATATGGCCTAGTGCAGTTCAGGAGGGGGGTGCTCACTCGCTGCCAGGTTGCATGCTCGGATAAGGGTCTGGTATGGATTTTTGGGGGGACCCCATGCCATATTTTTTATTTTGGCGCAGGTTTTCGCCTAAAATCCATACCAGACCTGAAGGACCTGGTATGGACTGGGGGGGAACCGCACACCATTTCTTTCAATGGTTTTTTTATCCATATTACCAGGAGCCGACAATACATTACAGCTGCAAGCAATTTACATGACAAATTTTCCTTTAGAAATGTCATTTTGCTGTGGGACTGTAAAACACATTGAAAAGATGGGTTACTTTACAGGCAGACTAAGGGGACCCCCCAGGCACGATATTTAAAGGAATATTTTGTTTTTGTTGTTTCACTTTAAGCATTATTAAAATCACTGCTCCTGAAAAAACTGTTGTTTTAAAAAAGGTTTTTTGCATTGATACATGTCCCGTAGGGCAGGATCCGGGTCCCCATACATTTTTTATGGCAATAACTTGCATATAAGCCTTTAAAATCAGCACTTTTGATTTTTCATGTTCGTGTCCCATAGGCTTTAATGGTGTTCGCATGTTCGCACAAATTTTTGCCTGTTTGCATGTTCTGGTGCGAACCGAACCGGGGAGGGGGGGGGGTTTGGCTCATCCCTACCTAAAAGCATTCAAAACACCAAGTTTGGCTGTTTTAAATACTGATATTTAAAAAAAAAATCTGGCACCTTTAAGGCTCCAGTAAATCGGAAGTGACATCGTAGATCAAAGAGGCGATCAAAACCGATCCTGGCTTTGTTCGGGTCTCTGGCCAGCCAGCGGCCATGCCGGCTGGTCGCTTGGGCCTCCCAGTGGGACGGGAGAGCCTGGGTGGAGTGGAGGAAGGCAGCGGGGGGGACGTACCCTTTTGCTGCTTGTAATAACAATCGCTTAGCTACATTGGTTGTTATTACAAGAAAGCCGACCGTTGACTCTAAAAAACGGTACCGGGGTGATGCCTGCAGCTGCCCGGTACAACCACTTGAAGCAGAATGATGTACAGTTACGTGATTTTGCGGCAAGTGGTTAAATATAATATTTAATTAATAATAAGTTGCATCTTTCACCTTTGTTTGAAAGTTTGGAAACTTAAAGCAGAGTTCCGCCAATTTTTTTTTTTTTAAGTCAGCAGCTACAAATACTGCAGCTGCTGACTTTTAAAATATGGACACTTACCTGTCCAGGGCGCCCGAGATGTCAGCACCCGAAGCCAATCTGTCCCTCGGCTCTCGGGTGGAGGCGCCGCCATCTTCGGTAAGGGAATCAGGAAGTGAAGCATTGCGGCTTCACAGCCTGGTTCCCTACTGCTCATGCGCGAGTCGTGCTGCGCGATCCCACTGGTCCCTGCTCTCTTCTGGGACCTGTGTGTCTCCCAGAACACAGCGGGAGGGACGGAGGAGGCGCCAGACATGGCGCATATATCTGCGAATACTGCGGTTATATATATCTATGCCCGGAAGTGGGAGCAAATACCTGGATTAGACAGGTATCTACTCCTCCCTGAAAGGTGCCAAATGTGACACCGGAGGGGGGGAGGATTCCCAAAAGCAGAAGTTCCATTTTTGGGTGGAACTCCGCTTTAAACCTACAACTCTCAAAACTGACCATTTTTCCCAATGACTTTATCCAGTAAGGCCTAGCTCTGAGTGATGTGGCCAAAGCAGTCTGATCTACTTTGCAATGAGGCCATTTAGATTTACTAAAACTGGAGCACTCAGAATCTGGTGCAGCTATGTATGGTAACCAGTCAGCTTCTAACTTTAGCTTGCTCAGTTAAGCTTTGTCAATAAAACTTCAAAGCTGATTGGTTTCTATGCAGAGCTGCACCAGATTCTGCACTCTCCAGTTTTAGTAAATCAATGTGTTCTCACATTCAGAACTATGCTTTACAAGAAACATGAACTGAGAGAGAAGAAAACTTAAATCAACTGTGTGACATGTCATGAATACACCTGATATATGCAAACAGAACTTCATCAGTGACTTATGAAAGTACTGCTGCCTTCATTTCATTCAATACAGTTTAAATGATTAAATCGCTTATTGGTTGTGTAATTTGTTTTCCTTTACATGTGAAACTAATTATTAAGGTTTAGAAAAATTGTAAACTGACCCTCCTAACATATGGCTAGTGTTATGGGAATGTGGCAACTTGGAGTAAAATTAATTCTGCCATCAATTATGCCTATTATGTTCAACAAATTTAGCTATGCAGCAGCTAAAAGTGTCTACTGTCTGTTGGCACAGCGAGCATATCTGCTCACAATTGACATACTGGTTGGTATTCAACAAAGATACACAGAATCAGTTCACTGCTTACCTTGTTACACTGGAAATATACATTTGAATATTGTGCTCTGTGGTTATAGGTTAAATGTGTTTAGGGAGATTAAATATAACATTGAAAGTATGGTAGGATGGATGAGGCCATTTTTCAATTGGCAATTCAATACTTATCTCACTATATAAAAAGACCATTACATTGGTAGTGACCAAACATAAAGGGATCTGGGGCAATCATCTTATTAGCATGTAAAAACTGGAAGGACTCTAGTGTCACTGTGTCAGGCATATGCTTCTCCATTTTTTTTTTGCTAACCATGATGTAAGATGTTTAATCAAAGCAACTTTATATGAAATTGCAGGAAAATTTGGTACTTTGGGTTCTGTCACTTTTTATTCTTCTGTCCCAGGCACTTGCCTGTGAATGAGTTATGCTAAATAATTCTCCCTCTGTTTGCAAAGTTTCCCCTCACAGTTACAAAATACCTTCCTCCCTCCTTTTGGCAGGGTTTTGTTTATTTTTTGTGTTAGAGGTGCAGCTTTCTGCACCAGCCAGGAAATAGTCAAGTAAAGGAACAGTGTTTGGGAAGAAAAGACTTGGGCTTCACCACAGCAGGCTTGCAGCTTGTGAAATGTTGCCAGATATTTCCTTGGTGCTAAGACCTCTAGCTTTACCTCCAGTCACTGAGCACATTAACCAGCCAGCTCTCTAATGCCTAAAAAAGGACTTCATATTAGCCCAGTTAAGGGCAATTAAGTTACTAAACATACGGTGCAACCATACTACCATTATACTACTGAATACAGAGTACACCTATGTGATTATATATTATATACTAAGGCAGCTGCTGTTATAACTAAAAAAGTAATGCTTGATAAAAACACTAAAAGAATTCCACGCCTAAACTGCGCTTGCTATTTTGAATGAAATACTATATATACCGTGATAATTTAAAAAAACATATATTGTTAAAAAGTGTCAATTTGATTTTGTAAAATTAAATAAATCAATGTGATATATGTAATCCTGTGACTAATAAATAATACAACAAGAAGTGTTCTAGTCCATGTATCAAAACAAACTTTGTGTAGAGATATTATAACCAACACTGATGGGATCTAGTATGATAAGATAACAATGAACAACTTAGGATGGGGGTTGTTTGATCAAGCTGTCTTTGTTCCCGTGTAGACGATTCCAACAGATGTAACGGGAGTCCTGACCGCACACACCCTTACTATTCACACATTTTTTTGTGCATGACTTCCAAAAAAGACAGGCAAAAAATTGGGATCTGGGTCCCTACTCACCAGATCCTATTGACCCCCTCTACCTTACGACAGGAGGAGTCAAACTGGGCTTGCATGGTCACTGTGGAGTCACAGGATTACATA
Source organism: Aquarana catesbeiana (assembly GCF_042186555.1). Taxonomy (NCBI): domain Eukaryota; kingdom Metazoa; phylum Chordata; class Amphibia; order Anura; family Ranidae; genus Aquarana; species Aquarana catesbeiana. Next base: position 235,802,478 of record NC_133327.1, read on the forward strand.
TATCACATTGATTTATTTAATTTCACAAATCAAATTGACACTTTTTAACAATATATGGTTTATTAAATTATCACGGTATATATATGATTGCATTCAAAAAAGCAAGCGCTGTTTAAGCACGGAATTCATTAAGTGTGTTTACCATTGCATGCAGTTGTGGGGCGCTTGCAGAGCAGCCCCATTCAATTGAATGGGTCACATTTGGTGAGAGTTATATCTGCCAAAAGTAACAGGGAGTATAATTCCTTCTGAAGCCATAAAACAAAGTAGCATGGTTACAGCATGTGTACACCCCCAGATACTGCTTCTGCAGTTAAAGGGGTAGCAATTGGGGGGCAATAAAAACACATTTCAACTTCAGGATTTTACCACCCCAAAACCATTAGCATGACAAGCTCTTATAATGCGAGGTTATGCTGACTTCAGTCATCCAGTCACGTGTTAGCAAACATTCTGTTTTTTCTAACTTTCCTTGTCCATGACTAGGTATTCAAAGTAAACAAAGTTCACATTATTTACTTAATGAAAATGTACTTTGTAAAGTGAAAATTCACTTTCCTAAGTAAACAACCTTTATTGTTTTAGTAAATCAACCCAAAGTGTACAGTAATCAGCACCCTTCAGTTCAAATGGTTTATGGTTTTGTTCAATCAATGTATTAATTCTTATTTGCAAGATCAGTTGGCATTTAAATCATTCCAAATAAAATGTCAAAACATCTAGAAACTAAATTTGTAAACAAATCATTCATACTCTAAGCTAAAGAAACATGGGATTTATTTAAAGCATCCTATTCCATTTATTTGCATTGTGGGAGCTATTTTATATTTTTCCACATGGCACCATTTTAATTATACATAAATTAAATTCTAATTAATTATACCAGCAATAGATTTTAAAAATGACATATTTAAAAAAGAAGTACTCACTTAACCTTAATAAAGAGTACCTCTCTGTATTTTTTATTTTTGCATGCATTCAGTTTTAGCAACGCTTGGATTGCTACTTATTTTGATTGCAAAATGGAAAACAGTATTAGTTTAACCCACTTTGGACTCTTAAAGCATCTTCTCAAGCTGCTCCTGTCTGACTGAATTGTCAAATTAGAGAAACAATTGTTTTGGATCTGTATATACATTGGACATGCATGGCTAAGTAACTAAGCCTCTTGTCTTTGCATACCTACATAAGAAATGTTTCTTCAAACTAACCATGTTGAACCGAATAAATCAGCTTCTAAAAAGAGAAAATGTTTTAATGCTGGGGGAAAGGAGGGGAATTGAGACTTAAGCAGGGTATACACGTTCAGTTTTTTTTTTTGTTCAAACAGCGAGTTGAACAAAAAAAAAACCTGACAGATCCCTGCATCAACACATTCAATGTTTATGCAGGGATATCTCCCACTGAGCTATTGTATTTTGACAGCAGGGCCTCCCATTAGAATACACAGATCAGCTGGTGGAATGTTGATTTTCCAAGATGACCGTTTGACAGAAGCTGGTTGTTAGAACAGACAGCGGTACACACGAACCGAAATTCTGCCTTTTCCTGCTGAATTGGCCACTTTTCGGTCTGTATATACCCTGCTTTAGTTTATGTAAAGGTAAACCTGTACTTTGAAAGTATTGTATGTCAAAACAAGACATTTGCCTGTACCTCTCTTCCATGGCCACACCAGTTCTGTCTCAACTGGTACTTCTAGATTTCAACATTTTCACACAGCTTAGAAAAAAAAAATTAAAAGCTGATTGATTGCTCTAGGGAACTGCTCCAGTTAAGAAAAAGTTTGTCTCCGTTGCTTTTGGTTTATTTTGCAATGAAAAAGTGTAATTTTGGGCTTAGAGAGGACAGTGTTTTTTGGGCATTTGTTCACAGATATCTTACTAGCTGGAGTTCCATAAAGCAAGTACCGAAACGGTTTGTTCTTTAGTTTAGTTGAGTTGCTAGGTGTTCTGTTCCTCTTTTTCAGAATGTGTTGGAAAGCATTGGATCCATGGTAAAAAACAAGCATGATGGTAATTATAATGGCCGATTCCTTATGGAATTGGGCTTTTGAATGAATTTACATTTGGGGTTGTTTGGATTTTTTTCCTGGACAGGTGTTGGCCACTATAAAGAAAGGATAACTTTGAAGATCTCAGGATGTATGAGAAAGAAAGATAGTGAGATAATTAAACAAGGAGAAAACTGTCACATAGCCCCCCTCCTTTGTCTCAAGTCAGAGAACACACATTTGAAATTTGGGAGTTTTAAAGTCTCTAGGTTTCCATGGGGACAAAAAAAAAGGTGATATCCCATTTTACCAAATCCAATTACTAAATAAAAATCATTTTTTAATATTGTTTAATTAATTTTTGGGGGAATTCACTACATTTTTGTATGTGAGAAACAAGCAGGCTTACACAAAAGCACACAAACCAATGCACAAGCACATAGCAACTTAGTCTGCAAGGCTTATTAAACTAGGCAAAGCAGTTATTTATTTCAGTGCAACACAATCATTGAAACATCACATACATAATAAAATAAAGCACTGTACTGCAAAACTGACATATGCATATTGTGCCCATAAATGCATTTGGTTTACCTAATTAAATGTCACTGTTTGACATAACATTATAAGTTTCAAAGTGCTAGAAAATAACTAGTACAGAGAATTAATATATTCTCTTTTAAAACACTTTTAAAGCAGTGAATTTTTAATTTCCCTTTAAGAGCTAGTTGCATGTGTCAGTTTCTTAAAATCCAGGTACAGCCCACCTGTGATGTCATAGAAAGGAGGGGCTTTTCCTCTGCAGACGGCTGTCTCGGTATCTCCTTCATCACCATGGCAACAGCCTTATCTGCCGCCCTAGAGCTTTTCCCCTACAATAGTGAAATACACAATGGCTTGTGTCAGGAAAGAGTAATATTATCACAAGCCCACCCCCAACAGAACATGCCACTAAGCCCAAGTTTTTGCAAAGCAAAGTGAGCTAATGGCAGTGGTATGTTTAACTGGTTAATACAGCGTCATGATCACTTTTTACATTGGCATTTGAATAATATAAAAAAAGTTAAAATATTAGTAAAGTTATTGAGAAAAAAAGCATGTTAGTTTAAACACAAAAGTTGATTACGTGATGCAGCTGACTAGACTTTCATATTCAATGGTATCTGGGATTCTTGCGTGAACATAGAAGTTAATACTGGAGAGTGACAAAACAAAGTGACTGAAAAGTTTACTAACTATAGACACAAAAATAAAAAGGTTGTACATAAATATTTTTATTTTCGATTGGAGAAGCCTACAAATGGAGGAAATCAAAATTGCAATAACAGCACAAGTCTGTTAAAGTTTAGCTAAACCCAACATTTTTCATTTTTAAAAGTATAAAAAATTGTTTAAAAAACTTGTTAGGTTTTGTTTTTTGTGATCTGTGTCTCATTTGGTAGAATTCTCTTCAATTTCTGTCCTGTTGAAAAACAGGAAGGGAGAAGAAATCTCTCCAAAGTGAGGTAAATGCCATTGTAGATATTTTGCAAACCAAAATTAGAATCCCAGTGTTAATGCCCACCAGAACAAATAGAAAGAGTACTAATTCCAAGCAAACAAAAGGATGCAAAAAAAAAAAATGACTGGGGTTCTAATTCTTTAACCTCTCACCAAATACTGATAGTAAATGATTAAAATCCCTTCTCTTCAGGTGGGTGTGGGATGTCATGTGATGGTGGCTCCTATATTCACACAAATGGGATTATTTTTAGGAGCTATTGTGTGCCATTTAATTAAATTGTAGGATGTACGAAGACATTAAATATGTCAGTCTGACAAAAAAATAATGTACTGAATACATTTATTGAAAATGAAATATATACTGCTGTTTTAATTGACATAATTCAATGAACTATGAACACTAAAATCAATCTGCATTTGTGGTTGTGTGATAAAACATGTCAATGTGCAATAAATAGAAATGTAATACATATAAACTTATAAGACGGAACATATTGTTGTGTCAGAAAACATTATATTATGTCACCTGTCTCATCTCAGAATGTGTCAATGTTGGAACACAGAATTAAAACTGTATGTTAATAAAACTGCTATGTTGGAACATATTGTTCTGAGAATGTGAAAGAGTGGCCATACGTTTTAAGGGAGAAGGGGTATAGATAGTCATCACAGTTATAGGGCTTAGGAATGCTTAGAAATCTGAGAAAGGTTTTGGAGATTAAGTACATTATTGATGCTCATCAGGTAGAAGAGTTGTGGAATGGACTGGAAAGATTTAGCTCATTGGTGTTCATCTGTCCAAAAGCCAGTTTTGGTTTGATTGGTTTTGGTGAAACTAGAGTAGGCATATATACAAGAAGGAATGGCACTATATTGGTAGGCTGAATTTTATGGTTTATGCTGTAGATGGAAATGTTACAAACATGTCTTGCCAGTGCAAATAGAAATAACTATCTGCAAGGTATGAGGTACCCATATTAGGTATAAAAAAAAAACAATTTTATAAAATAGTACAAAACATTCACATAAAAACACACTAATTTGTGGTTATCTACAAATGCTAAGTGTTTGGCAAAAATGTTTTCCACAGAGTTGAACAGCACTGTCGAACTATAAGGTCCAGAATATATATCACTCCTTTACTTAGAACAAGTAATTGCAAAAGTTCAAACATATTTGCTGTTGAAGTCACAGCCCTATTAACTTACATGCCACAACCTCCTAAACCTCTGCCTTACTGGTTAAGTATCAGACACTAGTCTTTAGGTTTCCTCTCATCCCATGATGAAGTCAGAAATGCGGAACTTGGGTCGGAAGTCAACAGCCATGTTTTTTTTATACGCTTTTAAACTTCTAATCTTGTGAGAGCAATAAATTGTTATACATTTTTTGGTGTGTGTGGGGTGCACTTTTGGCTTACAGCTGGCATTGTTATCTCTGGGGTAATTCTGAGAGAGAGAGGTGCTAAGGATCACATGATTGTTAGAGCGTGAGAAAGTCAGAGGTCCCCCCAATCCTCTACTCTGTGGCAAGACAGTGGACAGAGTACACTAAAGTGCGATTCAAACATATACTGTATGCCTGTGATTTCAGGTAAAGCCTAGTACACACTGCTAGTTTTTTTTTTGTTCAATCCAGTGGGCTGAATGCAAAAAACTGACAGCTCAGGTCAGAGCCGCTGTACTAACTATGCAATGTTCGTACAGGGATTTCCTCTGCTGTTCTATTGTGTTCTGACAGGGGGCATACCCTTCCGCCTGAACACTCCTTTTTCGGTCATGCCCCTTCGACAGAATCTGGATGAATGGTCGGCTTCTGTTGAACCGGCTGCACACGAGACGAATGTCATCCAGTTTCTATTGAACCAGCCGATGCTGCCCGACATTCAGCCCATGTGTACTAGGCCTAAAAGAGACTGTCCTCATGAGTGGAATGAATAGTCACCTGTTCACCTAAGGACTGGTGAAAGTGTCTGATACTTAATCAGAAAGCTAGAGGTTTAGTCATTTTTGGTGTAAAAGTAAACAGAGCTGTGTTTTTTAAGCATGTGCATTTAAATGTTAGAAAACACTTGTGCTGAGTGAAGAAGTGACATAGAAATGTCCATAGTAATGGACTCTGGAACTTACTGTTCAACAGTGCTGTTCAGCTGTGTGGAGGACATTTTTGCAAATGCTTACTGCAGTTAGCTGCAAGTTAGAATGGTATTATGTGATTGTTAAAGTTGAATACCCAATGGCAATCAGTCAGCATTTTCTTTTTCATCATCTGATTACAGTACTCTCACCTGATACCTGATTGGTTAATACTGGCTGCTGTACTTTGCACTTGAGCTACTTTCTTACTCACTAACATTTTAAAAAGAAACACCTAAGGCAGGCCATGCATGGGTCGAATTTCGAAAGAATTTTCTTTTGAAAATCTTATATAAGATTTTTCGTTCGAAATTTCACACCATTAGTGGACTGCGGCAACAGCCGATTTTCGTGCGGCCATCGAATTTGAGTAATTGGGCATGTTGGAATTTTTTTGAAAAATGAATGATTTTCTAATCAATGATGGGAGAATCGTGTGAGAAATGTAATCGAAAAAGAAATGTGCATGTGCCAGAAAAGAAAATTCCCAGAAAGAATAGAAGATTCCCAGCCATGAAAATTATTTTCTGTAGCAACAGGAGGTGAAATTGAAGGCCTGGTTGGTCGAATTTGGAAATCAATGATGGCACAGATCACAGAGCACGAAATTTCAGATTTCAAAAGAAAATTCTTTTGAAATTCGACCATGTATGGCCAGCCTAAGGCGTAATTCCTATAAGCAGTATTGTACACATCTGTGTTAATTTGCAGTAAGTGTAATGCTAAGAAAGGCTGTTGTTCACATTAGTAACTTCATGCTTCTATATGCGTTGCATTTATCTTAATCTGATTGATTTCAAGTATGTGCATTTTGGTCAGCTTATCTTGTATGAAACCCACTCTGATTGATGTAAACCCATGTAAATGTATATCAACAATTTTAAATGTATACAACAGTGGTGTAACAAGCCATCATGTGCCTGCTCTAGGGCCTGGGGTGGGAGGGGAGCCCCATTAGGGAAGATGTTCAGAAAAACAAAATTCTGACGTTTTAAGTATAGAAGAGCTGAAGTTAGACAGATCAGATCAGATCAGATCACAGTGACAGATCCCTCCCTGTGCAGCAAGAAGCCTTTGATTAGCTGCCTTAACAGTGTAGATGTGTTGCTCTCTGAGCTTCTGCTACCGACTGAAATTTATGCTATACGCCCAATTTTGGTCAAAAATTGCCTTTGTCTTTTAGGACAACACCTTTGAGATAGCTAAAGAAACCAGAAATGAAAGTAGTTTTAATCATTGATGTGTGCAAGAGCATTAAAATTTTTGTCAAAATGTAAAATGGCATGATGGTTATTATTGTTTCTAACTGAATATGCTTACATTTATCATGCTGCCTGTCCCTGGCTTAGACATTGTTTCTCTTACAATCAGTAATATATATTGTCACAGTTGACACTGCCAACTGCCACAGACAGAGGTAGCTGAAAGAGTCATCAAGATTTTGCTATGGGGCCCCATGATTCATAGTTATGCCCCTGGTATACAAGCTGATGCAAGTAGATTGTTGTTAAAGTGTGTAAATATATACAAATACACATAAATTGTAGTACAAAAGTGTATAAAAATTTAGTCAAATGCTACTATTTGTTGATTTCATCTATGTGTTTTGACATACCTAGGAAAGCTACTCATGTGTGAACAAAGCCTAATATAAGTACCAACATTTTCTACAAGCTTAGGGCCACAATAAAATACCTATTTTTAGCTTTCGTAATGTGCATCCTAATTTTTCCATATAGAGCTTACCTTATGAGGCATTATGAACCCTAAAGAGGAAAACCTTTAATGTTTTAAACTCAACCATATATAAGTATGTTTGCTTTTTTAAGGAAAATCATATTATATTACTCTATTGGTATCACCTTTGTGAAAAAGCGTGTTGAATTTTAGTCAAAAGATTACATTGTTCTGATATTTTAAAAGCAGTTCATTGGTTGACTGGATATATCACAGTGTGGTTCTTTAGAATGTGCTTTGGGCACTGCTGAATTTTAGATCATAGCAAATAAGCAATTTTTTCGGTTGGGTGTATTGATGTTATACAACATTGTGTGCACTTTACTTTTCAATTGATCTGTTAGAGCAAAGCATGGGAAGATGTACACTTTCTATTGTGCATACATAGTTCACACAAGAAATCCCCCTCTGATTTTTCTTTTTAATAACTGCTTGCTGATACAATATATATACAGTACTTTGGCATTTTAGGTCCAAAGTTTCCACAACACCCAATTCAACATATCACTGTCATTATTGCAACTGCTATACGTAGTCAACAACATACATTAAACATTAATATTTACTTATAAATTACGCATTAATTAAACATTCTTTCTATTTTGTTGATTAAACTAAAAGGACTGCAGACTAGTCATTGTATTTGTGCAGCTCAGCATACACACTTGCTTTAAAATTGCCAGTTTGGTTTAAAGTGTCCTAAGAGCTGTAGTTACCCCACAGAGATTGCCAGTTTCAGCCATTTCATGTTGTTAAATTGGACGTCAACCTAAAACCTCTTTTGGGTTAATGGAGGTGGAATTTGATCCCCAGGTATTTCTTGTTTTCTATAACTATTATAAGGAAGACCTCCCTCCTCCCAGGGCTAAATTTCCTGGTTCTTTTTCTGAAGTGCAGTCTCCTTATATTGTTTTAAAGAATTCATATTGGATTTTTCACAGACTTATTTGGAGAATTACTCCAGATAGCGGAAAGAGGAACATTAGCTCATGTCATACTAGGCCTAAACGTGGGTGGGGGCTCGCTGCTGGTGTCATGGAAAGCAGTAGGGACCTGAAAAAGATCAAATCCTTTCTCACTTCATACAAAATTAAAAACAAAAGCATGAACGCCATTCTAATTCAGATTATTAATTAATTCTTTGTAAAATATATATATCATATTAATAAAGGAAAGCTCTGTTTGGATATCCCCTATGGTTCTTTACTATGATGAAGAACACTTCATTAAACCTGCACATGACATACTCATTCAGTGTTTCATGCTTGTGCTTAATTGTGTCTAAATACAATTCAGCATGTCCCGTGGAGAGTTCAGACATATGACATCCGCAAAAGTGTATTGTAAGTATAAAACATGCTATCAATATAGGAAATTTCCATAGCAGTGAAAGATATCATGCTATACTATCCATAATGTCACGGTAGATTAAAGCAGCATTTATTCTGTTAGAAAAATTGAAAAAAGCCAAATTTTCTCAAATTCATAATATTTTGTTTCTGTTATCTGGATGTGATACAATTTTATGGGTTAAAGGGCTGTACACTTTCGAACAATGCACATTTAAAGACTCTGAGGCTCTCTAGGTACACTTTTATATGGGGGGGTTATAATAAATTACTAATTTGCAGTGTTGATCAAATAAACCTGTTTTCTTCAAACATGTCATGTTTCTTGTGAACTTCTTAACTTTCGAATCATTTGACTGTGTGTTTGAAATGAACTTTGAAAATTACTTGTGTAATTAATCCGCTCTGTTAAGCAGCCGGAAATTGTATCTTACCTGATATGATGCATGACAAGGACTGCTGGTCACCAAGTTCCTTCTACACAACACCAGACTGAGATTAAACATCAGCCCTAGCTTCTAAAGCATAATAGCCCCTTATTGAATGTGAAAAATGCTAATGGAATAGTGATGCTTATGTACTGACATCACTACAACACACAGCAGATAATTAAAAACCAAAAATATGCTAAGATAACTATTATTGTGAAAGTAGACTTTTCTGATACTTAAGGAAAGAAATAAGGAGAAACAGTGCCTTAGGCTGGCCATACACAGTGTGAATTTCTTTCCTACAACTGTGGGTTGCAGAAAAAAAAAACACTCAATATCCCCCATCAACACAGACAGTGCTGACAGGAGAATTCCTCCCGTGGAGCTATTGCAGTATCCCGGCAGGGGGTGTGGGAGCCGCCCCTGCCTGGAGAAGACATTGATTATTGCTGATAATAATTGAGTGATAATCGTATGTAGATCTGGCAGGCTGGTCGTACCCAAGTTGATCAATTGATCAACTTAGTACTTTCAGCCTGCCCATACACGGTTCGAACCTAGGCTGATTCAGTAGGAACCAGCTGAGATTTGAATTACGTATGGCTTGCCTAAAAAGTGGACAGGAGCATCATTTTTCTGGGATATACAGAGTCTGGAAAGTACACACTGTACATTACAGACATTTTAAGCCTTTTATGGCTCAGACAACAAGCTTAGTGCCTGACCTTGAGTTATCATTAAGTTTTTTGCATCAAGCTTTATGTTTTAGTATAAACATATCTCAAGGTCAGCTAAATCCAATTGATTTCATAACTTGAAAAAAGACTGTAAAAAACAATCTTTTGGTTAAAAAGAGCAGTGGGAAACATATATATACAAAATTCTTTAAAGCCTGGGTTTGGAAAAATTATCCTTTTTGTGCCTTTAATACACCAGCTCTGGATGTAGAAGAATCAACACTAATATTTACAATTTCTTGCTTCAAATGCTGCTTTAATTACTACTGCACATTGACAAGCATACTTCATATACAGCGGAATCAATTTATGAACCGTAAAACATAGAGCTTTTGTCCATAGTACATAGTTAGGCAGCATTTTCCAGTCTCTTACAGTGCAATTCATGGAATAAAAGCTGAAATCTGATTGGCTGAAATAAGCAGCTGCTCTATTTTTCATAAGCTGCTGTTGGATCAGCTTCATGGAACCCCTTGTAAATTAAAGTGTACCAGTCGTCTACTCACAGATTGCATTGGTAGGCTAAAAAATATTCACAAGAATAAAAACTGGAGCAATGTCCTAAATGGCCATATAACGTCATGTCTACCCATTATCTCTATCCACTCCAATGAGCCAGATGTGTGGTGAAGGGTGGCATACTGAAGCATGTATAGACTGTAAGCACTGAACATCAGCTGTGAACAAATTGACATCAGCCCATGCCATGAGTAAATAGAGTGATTCTAGAAAGCGAGAACTTCCGGTTTAGTCCCAGGATGCTGCCATTTCAGAAACACAAAGCAGTATTTTAATGGTAGCAAGAAACAATCCAGTATGGCTTGCCTCTTGCAGGCCAGGCCTTAGAAACTTTGTGCTTTGTAATGTTTAGTTCTGTCAATGACAAGAAAAAAGTCTGTATTCCTTAGTAAGAGTAAACCCTTCAGAGAAATGTATTAGATACTATGCTATTATGCTAACCCACTGACTTTCTGAATCACTGACTTGGGACAAACATGGAGACTCATATTTTATGGACCAGATACTCAGATAGTACCCAAGCTATAAATTCAGACTGACAGCCAGACAGCTAGCATTTTCAGAAGGACAGCTTAACCAGTGGTAGACTCTACATAAATGTATTTATTTTTTTCATTGTTAAAGCTACTAACGTAACTTTAGGGATATGTATGTATGAAAGCATACCCTTACCTACTGCTATGACACTCTTAACTTGCTTTTCCAGTTACTAAACATAAAGTAGGGAGATAGGGAGTAGGAAAGTCTATAACCTCTATCAGTGTTTTTTTTTTTTTGTTTTTTTTTTGCTGACTGTTGATGAGCAACAGCAAGACATAAGAAAAAAAATCAACTCAAAGAAAACAAAAGTAAATAAAAGTCAGCAGCCACAAATAATGTGGCTGCTGACTTTTAATATAAGGACACTTACCTGTCCAGGGATCCAGCGCCATCCTTACCCGGGCTAGTTCTTCACTAGTCTCTGGGTTCCTGGCGGTGGAATCTTTACTGTGGGAAGCTGGCTGTGACAGCTTGTGGCCTTACAGCCAGTATTTTGCTGCATATGCGTGAGCCGTGCAGCCCTTTGTGCACTTATGTGACATATCCCAAAAAGCTGCAGGTAAAGAAAGGGGGCCCAACTTCCTCTTGGATGGCCTAGGCCCTTCAACATAAATTACATTTCAAATGTGCTAGAGGAGGGGGGGAAATACTTAAAGCAGAACTTTCTCTTCTAGGTGAAGTTTCACTTTAGGCTGGGTTCACACTAGAACACAGAGCAGCTCACAGCAGGAGTCTGGTGCGTCTCCATTCACTGTTTCAGGTCCTGAATTCAGCCCGAATTTTGGGCTGAATTTAGACCTGAAATGGACCAAAAGACGCACAGGGCTCCTATGCAATTCGCACCGGAGCCGCTGCGGAGATGTGTGACCTGATTCCATAGAGAGCTGGTCACAATCTCCTGCTATGCGAATTGGATGCGGGGAAACCCGCATCCAATTAGGATAGGTGTGAACCCAGCCTTAAAGTGAACAAAAATCTGCACATAGACAGTTGTCATTGGAACAGTTGTCTCCACTGAAATATTTCTGCCCCTGATGACAAATATAAAAATGTAAAGCTTTTCCCATCATTTTCAGTCCCACATAGAGTGAAATTCCCAAGTAGTTATGCAGCTAGCAAAAACAATAAAAAAAAACGCTAACTCTTCTACACTGTGTCTGAAACTGAATTAAAACATTTTGGCTTTAAATACTTTTAAAACATATCTAAAGTCAAAACTTGTTTTAATTCTCTAGTAGATGAATTAGAATAGTAGTAATAATATTAATAGTAATAGTAGTCATTTTCTAGTAGATGAATCTAATAGAATGGTTAGAACCCGTCTGGTACTGCCCTCTTTGACTTTGGCTGTGTAGCATAACCAGAGCTTTTTTTCAGAGGGAACGTGGGGGAACGCAGTTCCGGCACCGCAAGCTTTGAATGTATGTAATGACAAGGGGTTCTGGGGTGTGCTGGAGGGTCTATTGATGTTGGCTACTGGGGAATCTATTTTTGCTGGAGAGGATCTATTTTTTGTTGCTAGGGAAAAATGATTATTTAAGATCATTTACAGATACAGTTAGAAATGTATGAATGAATACAGTGAAAACCTATTTACCCTAAAAAGCTTCTAATCCATGATTAGTGGCCCTTGTATAGTAGCCCTTGTATAGTGACTGATAAAAAATATAAAAATGAAGGATTGGGTTTTCATGAATAATGCTCCAGCTTACAAAAGTCTGCTGACTCCACTGTGTTTAGGTGACAGGTACACTTTGTAAAAGGTAAAATCAGTGCCAAACAATATTATTTTACTGTTCTGCTTAGATCAATAAGCTAAAAGTAATGAACAAAGGATATGTCAGGTTTGCATGGAAGGAATAGCACCTTTTCATGTGAAAATGAATAAGTGAGGACACTAACTAAAAATCAAGTCTCCTTGCCTTATCATTATGGCAGCTTTTCCCTTACAGATACTAAGAGCCATAGTCAGCTGCTCATTGCTGCAGGTGCATTCCAGTTCATTGATAAAAGGTTACACAATGTCACAACATTTTTCTGAAAATCTAACCTATATTTTTGCTACATCTACCAGCATGCTTCTAAATGCATACACTATATTAGTCCCATAGAAATTAATCTTGAGGTTATACAACTATATATAGCTATGCATGCAGGTGAATAATTTCCTTGTAGAGAAAAATAAATAATAACCCACCAAAATTGGGGTCAAGTCACTTTTTGGAAGACTGAACCACTTTTTCTTCAAGGTCACACCTACTACCTGAAAGAAGCCATGACACTTTTATTAGATCACACTTGTTGACCTGTGGAATAGGAATAGACTTACTTTGCAACTCCGTCTCTATTTAGATGATTTGTCAATCAAAATAATTTGACTCAATATTCCAAAAAAAGTAACAACTGAGCCGGGGAAGGAGTGTCAAAGATTGACTTCCACACCTTAATAGCATTATTAAAGTCACTCTGTCACTAGAAAAAAAAACTACTATTAGGTATAAAGTTAGGTGCCTGCATGCAGTCCCTCGTCATCCTCATCATGTCTAACCTTCTTGCTCATGAACATTTTTGTATTGGCCAGTGAGGCAGCCCTCCATTTTGATGGGCCAATCAATATGTCAGTGGGATGGGAGGAAGTGTCAAAGTTTTGCCTGATCATAATGGCCCAGAATTGGCCCATAACTGTGGGGACTGCAGGCTGCTGCAGGTAAGTTCGGGTACTTCCAGGTGTCTGTACTCTATACTTATTACCAGTTTTTTTTTAACGTGACAGACGTACCTTAAAGAAACTTGTACAAGGAGTATAAACAGCGAGCAGCAATTAAATATATAAACAATGTGATATATATTTTATATTGTCATAAAATGTACTGAATATCAATAAGTCTGACTCATTATTTTTTCAAATGATAGTACCATAGTTCAACACAGAAAATACATCTTCAATTAAAACATAAATCTTCAGAAGCCATCAGGTTCTTTTCTTGTGTGAGATGTTGAGATTGGAAATATTCACATGAACTATTCATTTCCAGGTTTCAGCTCAAATTGGATGCTGGCAATTTGGCAACTTTAAAACAGCTTTCAGCCACCATTGTTTACTAGTTACCAGTGACCAACGAATGAGAAAAATATTTTGGAAATTCATCTAAACCACCTCCAATGCATTCAAAGGCATGTTTGCTTTATTACAACCCCTTATATTGTTGTTTGTTCACTTGAAACCAGGAAATGTATAGATCTAAAAGCAGACATCAACAATATTTGTTGGTCAACATACCATATGTTGCAATTGTTAGGCACTTTCAAATGCTTTTAACCAGATTTTAATCACAAAAATAAATGAGCATATCAATGCACCCTACCACCAACCCATGAGCTAGATTATGTTGGTGGAAAGTTGCATTTGGTTGTTTTTTTCAATGAAAATATAGTTAAAAGTGTGTCAAAATGATGAGTGTGGATCCAGCATTAAGGTGGGGAAAAACAGAACCAACAGAACCAAACAGAAACAGAACCAACCAAATGATAATTATACATCTGTGATAAAATTTTTATGCTGTCCTCTGTACTTTGTTAATTCAATTGGATTGATTTACCAATGACAAATAGCCTGTTCACTTTGCAAGGGAATTTTCACTTACTGTAATTGGTGAATGCGGTTCAGAATTCAGACTTTGGCTTGTACATGATTGAATGATTGAAGTCAGCCCGATTTCCCCACATTTTCACAGCTAAGGGGAAATGCCTTTGAAAGGTGAATGGCCTATTTTTCCTTTGATAAATCAACCCAAATGCTTTAAGTGGAAGGGTCCATAAAATAAGGATTTTTATTTCTATATATAAGAATTTCATCCTTATAATTGGCAGTTGTAAACACAAAACAAAAACTGCAGACCCAATGTTAAAGTTGAGCTAGGCCCAGACCATTCCCCATGTCATGTTATCTTGGCAAGCTATTATGAACATTCATTTCACAGCTAAAGAGATCAGTTGATGCATTCCTTGATGTAAATCATTGATCGGAGCTGCGGTAGAAGTAAAAGACATAGCAATTGGAAGCAAAATAAGAGTTGGCTGGAATCTCAATGACAGCCCTCAAGTGACAGGAAAATTACTGAGGTAAAATGTTATATTTACAAAAGTAATTTATTTTTTTCATTTTTTTAAAAGTTACTGCAAAGATCCCCTATAGCAGTGGTTCTCAACTCCAGTCCTCAGGACCCACCAACAGGCCAGATTTTAAGTATTATCTTGGGGAGATGCAGACTAGAATACTGTAATCACTGAGCAGCAAATGATATCACCTGTGATGTATTTCAGTTATCTTGCAAACCTGGCCTGTTAGTGGGTCCTGAGGACAGGAGTTGAGAACCACTGCCCTATAGTGATTCCTGCATCAATTTTGTTGGGTCTTCAGGGGTGAACCATTTAAAATGGACAGAACAAGTTCCAAGTCATGTGCATAGGGATCATGAGTGATCATTGTGTATATATCAAATACTGTAATTTTCAAGGTAAATAGCAAACAATGTTAATGAATGCTGAATATGGATGGTAGTCAGTTAAGAGATGTCTGTGTCACCAATGACATTCAAATGTTTAAGATGAGTATAAATTTGGTTTGTGGCTCTCCTTCTTCAAATGTATGAGTTTTCAGATCATCAACAATTTTACAAAGGGGTGGATTGGTGTATTTAACTATTGTAGAATCAAGACAAACTGAAGTAGGAAGCAGTTAGGCTATGCTCCATATATGTATTTCAAGTTTACCTGGACCTGGAAATATTCCAAATTAGTAAATTATAAGTTGCTTGTTCATTAATATTTGCTTTTTCAAAATGTTAAATAATTGGTCTATACTAGAGAAAAGAATGAACTGTTCTATCCTGTCAACAGTTGGTAATTTAATGGTTTTGGATTTAAGATCCAGTAGACACCAGGAGATTGTCATCAGTCCTACTATGATTTATTTTTATGAGCCAAATTTAAAAAAAACATGACTATTTCCTGTCTTATGTATATTTGAATACTGTCTAAAAACTATTATTCTCAAACTTAAAAAAACATTGAATTAGATGGAGATCTTCAAGTTAAGTTTTGTTGCCACTTTTCACTTCTGAGAAAAAAAATGAAATCCTCATTTGTTCCAGTAGCCCTGATGGCCAATCAGCCTGTTAAAGTTGCATTAAACCAAACCAAAACTGTTATTACAATAGTTAGCTTTTATTCACTTATGTGAAACCTTTACCCAAAAGTGGAAAAAATGTTGCTGTAACTGCGTGAAATTTGTTAGCAAGAGTCTGGCTTTAATTTTTTAGTAAAGCCCATCTAAATCTGCTAGTGCATCTAACAGTACCATCTCTCCAGTTTGAAAATGCTGCTGTCCAAAGATGTCTCTGTTGCTCCTCTATAGAAGATACTCTAAAACAGGAATTGTTTTGCTGGCTGGATCAGCAGGTAAAAATAAAGGAAAATAAGGAAAACTAATAAAGCCAACATATTTAAAGTGTTACTAAACCCAGGACCCTGCATTCACTATATCTGGTCTCCCACAGTACACAGAATATGGAAAAGCAATTATTTTAGTAAATATAAATGGCTAAATACCTTTTCTTATCAGCATTATATAGCAGTCTTGTGACTTCTATCAGTTCCTGGTTAAAGCTTGTAGGAGGAGTTTTCATACTGCATTGAGCTGTCCTATCCAGGACCCCTGACCCTCTAGGCAGTGCTGATTGGTCCTGTGCTGATCACATGCACTCTCCCAGGAAAAAAAAAACAATTATCTAGCAATACACGCCAAACTGAGCATGTGCAGCCTGACCCTAGTAACTCTGTCTTATCCAGACCTGTTCTGGAGTCAGTGGAAGAAGAGGACGATCTGTGTATACAAGATCAAGCAGCCTTTTTACACAATGCAGAAGATTAACCCCTTAGGTTCCACAGTTAGTAAAAAAAGCATGCTTTACTGCATATACAGACTGATCTTACTGTTGTGGGTTTAGTAACACTTTAAGGATTGGTAAGTTGCAACATATCAAATCTTTATTTTGGATTTAATACCTTTCAAGGTTAAGCTAAGACATCATCAAAATAGTGAATGTAAGTAACTTGGTTAAGTCTATTACTGTGGGGAACACTGAGTATTTTTTTTTGATCAGAAGCATTATTAAAATACAATGAATATTTTGTTATGCAACCAAAAATGCTGTCAAATGACAAACTAACATTAAGCAAAATACAGTCTAAAAAGGAAAGACAAAACACATACAGAATCAAACAATAGGAAGAAAAGATTAAAAAAGAAAACTGAGAGGGAAAATAGAAAATAAGAACACAGTAGCAAAACAGTTGGGAAAAAATGCAAAAGTTAATGAAATTCATATAAATGTTCTAACTTAATAATGTACTTCATTTATCAAAAAATTGTGGTACACAGTCTTATGGGTGCTTCTCATCATTAATGAAAAAACTGCTCATATTTGAACCCATACTATTTCCCAAATATGTAGGAAGTGCCCACATATGTATAATAAATTCAACCATAAAGCCATGTACTACATCATCTCAGTAAATAAATTGTACTGATTGGCTTATTTTCTGTGATTTAAGGGGTTGGGAATATACATTATGTCATTGACCTTGGGCTCCATAATTGCAGAAGTGAAACAGTATAGGGTTTGATCGATACCTCCACTACTTCATTTCATCCCGGTGAATATCTAGGTCTGCATAATACAGAGTCAAATTTAGCAGATTACCAGTCAAGAGAATCCTGACATGTTTACTTATATCTAGCTTAAGTCATCAGCAAATCTGCATGTGCATCGTCCCAAGAGGATAGTTGTAAAAGGGTCATGTGAAAGTACCTGTACATCTCCTAAATAATCCAAGTGCATCACTCAAGATCGATGGACTAAGAGCATGCTTGTTAAAATGAGTAAATCATGTCCAAAATCTTCAGTACTGCACCAATATTTGGGATTAGCATAAAGGAAATTTCCAGTTATAATACAGCAGAAAGATAAACAGTTTGTAAATAATACATTGGTTGAGAAGCTTTAACAGTAAAAGATCATCTCTTAAAATACTTAAACAAGTCAACGGCTTTAAACTGCAATATTTTTCTTCTGGCTGTGTTTGTTACTGCAAGAATTGCTGAGGACAGCTAAACTGTGGATATTAGTTCATTAGATGCCCCATCATGGCTACATCATGACATGTCACACAGTAAACAAAAGACTGGTTTAGGATTCGGGTAAAATGATAACAGGTTTGCCCGAGGCTGTTTTGGATGTTATCCCGAAATGGAAAGACAGAGTTTATTAGAGCAGATCCCAAAACACATAGATTGTGAACTGTTTCATAAATTCTTAGAACACAAGGCGTTGAAGAACAGTTCTTTTGCATTGCTTGTAAGTTAACATAAAGACACACACACACATATATGTGTGTGTGTGTGTGTGTGTGTGTGTGTGTGTGTGTGTGTGTATATGTATATATATATATATATATATTTTTTTTTTTTTTTTCTCTAAATATAAATAAATAAATGTGCATATGTAAATATACAGTATACATGTACAGTGCCTTGCAAAAGTATTCACCCCTTTGGCATTTTTCATGTTTTGTTGCCTCACAACCTGGAATTAACACAGTTTGTTTGGGGATTTGCATCATGTAATTTACAGAACATGCCCACAACTTTGAAAATTTTTTTTTTATTGTGAAGCAAACAACAAATAGGACAAAATAACAGAAAAAGTCAATGTGCATAACTATTCACCCTCCTAAAGTCAATACTTTGTAGAGCCACCTTCTGTGGCTATCACAGCTCCAAGTCGCTTTGGATAAGTCTCTATGAGCTTGCCACATCTTACCACTGGGATTTTTGCCCATTCCTCCTTGCAAAACTGCTCCAGCTCCTTCAAGTTGGATGGTTTGCACTTGTGAACAGCAATCTTTAAGTCTGACCACAGATTTTCTATTGGATTGAGGTCTGGGCTTTGATTAAGCCATTCCAACACATGTACATGTTTCCCCTTAAACCACTCAAGTGTTGCTTTAGCAGTGTGTTTGGGGTCATTGTCCTGCTGGAAGGTGAACTTCCGTCCTAGCCTCAAATCACACACAGAGTGGTACAGGTTTTGCTCAAGAATATCCCTGTATTTAGCACCATCCATCTTTCCCTCAACTCTGACCAGTTTCCCAGTCCCGACTGCTGAAAAACATCCCCACAGCATGATGCTGCCACCACCATGTTTCATTGTGGGGATGGTGTTCTTTGGGTGATGTGATGTGTTGGGTTTGCACCAGACATAGCGTTTTCTTTGATGGCCAAAAAGTTAAATTTTAGTCTCATCAGACCAGAGCACCTTCCTCCATACATTTTGGGAGTCTCCCACCTGCCTTTTTGCAAACTCAAAATGTGCCATTTTGTTTTTTGCTGAAAGTAATGGCTTTCTTCTGGCCACTCTGCCATAAAGCCCAACTCTATGGAGCGTACGGCTTATTTACGTCCTATGTTTAGATACTCCAGTCTCTGCTGTGGAACTTTGCAGCTCCTCCAGGGTTACCTTAGGTCTCTGTGCCTCCTCCCTGATTAATGCCCTCCTTGCTCGGTACGTGAGTTTTGGTGTGTGGCCATCTTTGACATGTTGTGCCATGTTCTTTCCATTTGGTTATGATAGATTTTATGGTCTTCCTAAGGATCATCAAAGATTTGGATATTTTTTTATAACCTAACCCTGACTTGTACTTCTCAACAACATTGTCCCTTACTTGTTTGGAGAGTTCCTTGGTCTTCATGGCAGTGTTTGGTTAGTGGTGCCTCTTGCTTAGGTGTTGCAGCCTCTGGGGCCCGTCAAAAAGGTGTGTATATGTAATGACAGATCACGTGACACTTAGATTGCACACAGGTGGACATCATTTCACTAATTATGTGACTTCTGAAGGTAATTGGTTGCCAGATCTTTTTATGGCTTTCATAACAAAGTGGGTGAATACATACGCACATGCCAATTATCAGTTTTTTATTTCTGAAAAATAGTTTTATGTTTATATTTTTCTAATTTTACTTCACCAACTTAGACTATTGTGTTCTGATCCATCACATATAATTCAGATTAAAAAAACATTGAACTAAAGGCTGTAATGTAACAAAATAGGTAAAAAGCCAAGGGGGTGAATACTTTTGCAAGGCACTGTATAATAATATAAATAATGAAACATTTGTGCTAGTTATAATTAATGTTGTCAAGTGTCGCAAACTGATGTCAAACTGATACCACTGACACAAGTCCAACACCCATTGACATAGACCCTAAAAGTGTCAAAACCCCTGTCATTGCTGTCTTCGTATCCATTGGAGAGGTTCAGCCTCAGTATTGATCCTAGTGATCTTTGTCGGTGGGACAGAAGGTAAGTGGTAATCCAAAACTTTGAAGTTGTCACCAAAATAGAGGTACAATCTTTCAATGGGTATATCTATCCCAGTGAGAACTATCCAGGAGGGGTTTTCAAATCACTTTGGAGAGTTTCCTCACTGTCTTGTGTAACTCTGAAACAAGAAGTGAAAAAGGAAATCTCATCATAGTTCCCACGCTGGCACGTTGTGTTCTCAGCTTTATACTTGCTGAGTGACAGCCCAAACCATGATATACTGTGCATCGAAATGTATTTGTGTGGCTGTACAATATTCTGATGCATTGTCCTTAAGGAATGGAAAACTAAATCCTAGTGAGGCACCCTGCCAATTTAATAGCTCACATGCTTAGCAATGAGATTGTTGATGTAATTAAGGAGTAATGTATTACACATAGAAAAAACGATACAAAGACTCATAAAAAACGAAGCATTCCCAGCATTTGTTTCTCTAAAAAAGAAACTTGGAAATAGCAGAACTAAAATGAAATAAAAGAACAAGTGAACTAAATTATATACCTCTAGTGCTTGTGTCCTGATTTCCTTTTGGTACTCTAATTGATCTCATTGTCACCGTGTGTGCACGTGACATTTTGAAGTAAGTTTGTTGGAGGCAGAGACTGGTGTGAATAGTTTCATATTCTCTAGCTATGTTGGTGTCCTGGATGAAGATAATAATAATACTTTACTCTAAATAAAAGGAAAGCTTAATGTATATTTCCTCTTTTCTTCTTTAGTCATTTATGTTTATGCATGTTTCTTAATGGAAAATCACTAGGCGCTGTGGGTGTCATTTTTTCTTATTGCAGTTTCGGAAGTTTTCCTTCAGAAATAAAAGCTTTTATCCTGTTATTTGCTTTCCTCCAGTAAAAGACAACATGCAGGATTATATAAAATGACATCTTTAATATGCTCTTGAGAAAGGTAAAGCTACAAATGGGATAAAACACCACACTGTGGAAAATACAGCAATATTCTGCAGATGCAAAGCGATGAAAATGCAATGCTGGAAGCAAAAGATAACAATATTTAAGTGATATTACATCTGACTGTTTTATTGTCACTTGCTGTGTGTTCAAGCAGCAGTTTCCTATTTTCTAACACTATTGATTGCAAAGAATAGACTTTGGTGCTGGTTATAAAGAATTAGCTTTTGTAAGCATGAATCTCCTGTTGAAAAATTATGGTTATGTAACATATAGTATGTTTTTTAATGTTTGCAGTCTGCCATTCAAGCAAAAGGATGCAAGAATCCCCAGAATCAGAATTATAGAGTGGCCAAATAACTATATTGCCAAACACAGCTAACAGTAGACAACGCCAAGACAAAGGGGTTTGTTTAGGCAGATAGGCAGTTTACTTTGCAAGGGAATTTTCCCCAGAGCTTAGTGAATGTGGTGAAGTTGTGCTGACTTCCATCACCCATTCATTTTCAGGCAAAAATTATTTTATTATCCTTGCACGTGATTGGGTATTTTTGCAAAGTGAAACTTCATCACATTCATTAAGCTCTGGGGAACTATCTCATGCAAAGTGTATAGCCTATTCACTGTTATTAAATAGACCCCAAAATATCCCACCCTATGACAGAAGAACTTTATTTTTCTTAAGTAGGAGCCAATATTGTAAAGATAATTCTTTTCCTAAACACATACAGGCAAATTCAATAAAGGTGCAAAAACCAAGGTCATTCACTAAGTGAAGTCATCTACATATTCCAATCATATTTAAAGATGAACTATAATACTTTTGGTCAATGTTTCTTAGTTTATAAACTGTTTTTTTTATCTTTGTTTTTCTTTACTTCATAAAATCTGTACTTTATAAATAACATTTTTTATGGTGTGCTTTCATGGTAGTTTATTTTCATGGTGGGCTTTCTTTTAAGAAACCTAAGCATTATCTCTGTGCTTGTTCACTGCATTTTTCTCTATAAAAAAATATCTACATGGTAGTGTGAGCTGGGGTCTGCACTAAGCCCTAAGGTGGTTTTATTCTCTTGCTACTGAGCGATTTAACCAATTGCTGTCATTCACCTCATTAGGCTAGAGCTATGAAGACGATTTTTTTTTAGTTTATTCATGCTACTAAAATCACTGTTAATTAATTACAAGAATCAGTCAGTTGTTAAGAAGATTAAACAAATGGCTCCCTACAGAGTGAGCTACACAGATACTGTAGCATGCAGAAGCATCTCAAGGTGATCAATTGCACATGATGTGATCATGAAAGATTGATCACCTCTACATGCTACCTGTGTAGTTTACTATTATTTATATAAGAATGACAATTTCTCTATATATGATAATTCTTTGAATATACATAAATAATTCTCTATCTATGAGTCAGAAACCATGAATAAGACTGAGACAGAAGTACAGATAAAGCCCACTAATAATAATAAAAAAAGGTAAACAGAGTAAACGTAGTCAAAACATAGCCAGAGTTCAGGAACTGGAACAGATAATCAGACAAGCAAAAACGTCAGGGAGACAGAGATGACTGTAGTAGAACAGCAAGCAGGATCTGAAGCCAGAAGGAATGTCAGCCAAGCAAGTCTTTAACAGGAACACAGGAGAGCGTCTCTAGAGATGTGACCAAGGCAAAAGCAGAGATCATCTGGACTGGACGGCTTAAGTAGGCAGGACTGATGGCAGGATATCATCAACAGAGTCACTGTGGAGAGATAGGAGCTGGCAATTAGCCGACAGCTGAGCGGCCAGCTTTGAGAAAGAAGGGCTGAGCCCAGCCCTGACAGTACCCCCTCCTCAATGACCCTTCCCCATCGGAGGACCACCAGGCTTGAGGGGAAAAAGTCTATGGAAATCACGGAGGAACGAAGTGGAACGAAGACCATGGAGATGCTCCTCTAACGCAGGAATACTCTGCGGAACAAATGAGTCAGGCAACATGGAAGGTTGGAAACCATAGTTCGCCATAAACGGGGACAATCGGGAAGCAGAATTCAAGGCAGTAATGTTAGCAAACTCCGTCCACGGTAAGAGGTCTGACCAGTTGTTATGATGGTCAAAAGGACTGATTGGCTTGTTCTGCGGCCCCATTAGACTGCTGGTGATATGCTGAGGAGAAAGCAAGCTAAATTCCCAACTGTGCACAAAAGGCTCGCCAGAACCGCCAGAAAGGCTCGACAATCACCTTGGGTAGCCCATGTATGCAAAAGATCTCCCGAGCAAAAATCAAAGCCAGTTCCTTAGAAGTGGGCAACTTGTTAAGTGCAATACAATGGGACATTTTCGAGAACCAGTCAACCACCATAAGGATAACTGTGTTGCCCTGGGAGTTGGGTAACTCCACAATGAAATCCATAAACAGGTGGGTCCAGGGCCTCTCTCCATTGGGTATGGGTTGTAGGAGGCCCACTGGAAAGTGTTGTGGAGTCTTACTCTGAGCACACACGGAACAGGCAGCTACGAAGGCGGTTACATCAGCATGTAGACTAGGCCACCAGAATTGTTGGGAAATGGCCCAAAAGAGTTATTCTTCCCAGGGTGGCCAGCAGCCTTGGGAGAATGTTAAGTCTGGAGCACGGCAGTATGGAGACTCTCTGGGACAAAGCAGCGGTCACAAGGTTTCTCAGGAGGAGCATGGACCTGAGCAGCAAAAATTTTGTTACCGAAAGGAGAAATGAGACTGGTGCGAACCATAGCCAGAATACGATCAGGAGGAATCACAGGAACGGGAACCAACTCCATCTTGGGAGTGGAGGAAAATTGTCGTGACAAAGCGTCAGCCCTTACATTCTTAGTACCGGGTAAGAATGAGACAATGTAATTGAAATTAGACAAGAAAAGAGCCCATTGCGCCCTTCTGGGAGAGAGGCGTTAAGCCTCAGAGAAGAATGTGAGATTCTTATGGTTAGTAAGAATGAGAACCAGCACAGTGGGACCTTAGAGGAGATTTCTCCATTCTTTCAGGGCTAAAATGAACTCTAACAGCTCTCTGTCACCAATCTCGTAATTGCACTCCGCAGGTGGCAATTTCTTGGAAAAGTAACCACAAGGATGCATAGCGCTCTCAGAGGTAGACATTGAGACAGAAGGGAGCCAACTCCAGTCTCAGAAGCATCAATCTCAAGGATAAAAGGTAACGTAGGATCAGGATGTGCCAACACAGGAGCCGAAACAAAGGCAGCCTTGAGACTTTCAAAGGCCTTAATGGACTCCGGAGACCAACTCTGTGGGTTACCGTCCTTTCTGGTCATATCAGTCAGGGGCTTGACCAGAGATGATGGAATTCGCACTTCTCCAATTTACAATAGAGATTGTTCTCCCATAGTTTCCGAAGCACACGACAGACATCTGTGTGGTGGCTCTCCAGGGACTTGGAAACTATGAGGATATCGTTGAGATAAACCACTACACATAACTGCAACAAATCTCGGAGAACATTGTTAATAAATTCCCAGAAAACTGCCGGGGCATTACAAAGGCCAGAAGGAATTACGAGGTACTCATAATGGCCTGTTCTGGTTTTAAATGCAGTTTTCCACTCGTCGCCCTCCTTAATCCTCACGAGATTGTATGCCCCTCTCAAATCAAGCTTTGTGAAAACCGTTTCTCCCTTGAGGCGGTCAAATAACTCTGTAATCAACAGAATCAGATAGGCATTCTTAATCGTGAAACGATTGAGACCCCTATAATCAATACAAGGTCTCGGTTCACCACTCTTCTTCTTCACAAAGAAGAAACCAGCACCAGCAGGAGACGAAGATTTGCGGATGAAACCTCCATGGCCTTATCCTCCAAGACCGACGAAGGGTAAACCTGGCCATGAGGAGGTATGGCACCAGGCTGAAGGTCAATTGCCCATTTATACGACCAGTGTGGAGGCAAACTACCGGCTTGAACTTTGTCAAAGACATAGCTAAAATCGCAGTACTCCTTCAGCAGGGAGGAGAGTAAAGAATTGCACAGAACCTTGGCTATCTTCTGGAAGCATGTCTTACTGCATTGTGGTGACCAGGAGAGAACCTCAGCATGGAGCCAATCAAAAGAGGGGTTGTGCCTCTGTAACCAAGGATAACCAATAATCAGAGGAAACTTAGGTGAGGAAATAACTTGGATTATCTCATGGTGAAGAGCCCCTACGGCCATGGACAACAGAACGGTCTCATGAGTCACAAGGGCAGGCTGTAGAAGTCTCCCGTCAAGAGCCTCAATGGCAAGTGGAGTGTCACACAGCCGCAGCGAAAACGAGTGCTTCGATACAAAGGCAGCATCAATGAACAGGCCTGCAGCCCCAGAGTTGATTAGAGCCTGTATCTCGACTGACGACTCAGCCCAAGAAAGGGTAACCAAAACCAGGGGCTTATTCTTCTGGATAACTGGGGATGAAACAATGCCACCTAAGGTCTGTCCATGACATGACCTCAAGGTTCAGGCGTTCCCTGGTTGGGTAGGACAAGACTTCAAAAAGTGACCTGCCTTGCCACAATGAAGGCACAATCTCTCCCTCCTCCTAAAGGTTCTCTCATCCGCAGAAAGACGCGTGAAGCCCAAGTGCATGGGTTCATCTTTACAGGCCGACTCGGTACCAGGAGGCATGTGAGGTGAGGGAGGCAAGGGTGGGACTGCAAAGTTCGGAGACAAATGTACAGGAGGCTTCCGCAAGCGCTCCTTAAAAGGGAGTCTTTCTCTGAATCTATAGTCAATGAGCATGGAAAATGTGATCAACTTCTCCAGCTCAGTGGGTATATCTTGGGCTGCTATCTCATCCTTGATGGTATCCAAGAGACCATGAGAAAAAACAGCCACAAGGGCCTCATTGTTCCAAGCAACCTCTGCTGCCAGAGTACGGAATTCAATAGCGTAATCGGCAACAGTTCTCGTACTCTGATGGACATGAGGCATTTGGCAGCAGAAGCGTGCGGGAACATCAAATACCTTTTTAAAAGAAGCCACAAACTCAGGGTAACTCAAGACAACAGGTTTTTGCGTCTCCCATAGTTGGGTTTGCCCAGGCCAAGGCTCTCTCAGAAAGCAAAGATATCACAAAACCTACTTTACTTCTGTCCGTGGGAAGTGCCTGGGGCAGCATCTCAAAGTATATCTCAACCTGGTTGAGAAACCCTCTGCATTGGACTGGATCGCCCCCAAATCGCTGGGGAAGTGGAGCAGAACCAGACATACCTCTTATAGAGGTAATACTCGAGGCGGGTGCTTGCACAGAGACTGGAGCAGCAGCAGGGACAGCCTACAACACAGGTTGTACCAGAGCAGCCACAGTCGGAGATTCCAGGTGAGCCGATGTGACTCAGGAGCATTTGTAACGCCATGGCAAACTGATCCATGCAGTGATCCTGCTCATCCAATCTGGAAAAAATATTACCAACAAGTGGATTGACTGCATCTTCTGAATTCATGGCTTTCGCCTACTGTCAGAAACCATGAATCAGACTGAGACAGAAGTACAGTTAAATCACACTTGTTTAATAACAATAAAAAAAGGTAAACAGCGTAAACGTAGTCGAAAAATAGCCAGAGTTCAGGAAACGGAACAGATATTCAAACAAGCCAAAACATCAGGGAGCCATAGATGAGCATAGTAGAACAGCAAGCAGGATCTGGAGCCAGAAGGAATGTCAGCCAAGCAAGTCTTTAACAGGAACACAGGAGAGCGTCTCTAGAGATGTGACCAAGGCGAAGGCAGAGATCATCTGGACTGCACGGCTTAAGTAGGTAGGACTGATGAGCAGGATATCATCAACAGGTGAGTCACTGTAGAGAGATAGGAGCTGACAATAAGCCGACAGCTGAGCGACAAGCTTTGAGAAGGAAGGGCTGAGTCCAGCCCTAACACTATGATGACAATTTAACCCTTTTCATTTTTAATACATGACATTCACTTAGTAACATATTTTCAAATTCTCACTAGCCTGTTATCAGGTAGTCTAAAAGTAGGCCTTGAGCTGTATTTAAGGTATAGAAAAGTCAAGAGAACAATCTACTGTCTGTCATAAATATGCTGCATATGCTAATTTCCTTCTTATTTGTCATTGCAGAGTGTTAGGCATTCTACTGGTGTAGAATAAAACCATTCCTGTTGGAGTTTTCTGTATTAATGGAACACTTGTATGACTCCAATTAGGAGGTCATCTTCTCAGCCTGAACCATTTTATGATACTGTATAAATTACAGTCTGTAGCCTTCATGTCATCTATAAATGTTACAGAGTTCTCCAAATAAATAGGATTTCTACGCAGGCGAGAGAACACTACAGCAAATTATTTGGAAAAGGCAGTAGATCTCTGTAGTGTGCATGAATCTAGATGAATATTAATGAGGTTTTCTGCAATAATGTACAACAGTAAAGTTCAATACTCAATCCCTTTCTTCTGAAAAGCTAAAAATAACAAAATATTTTCTCTAACCCCATGTATTCTTCACACTGTATCAATAATTCAGTTGCTTCAAGCAACCTTCTTCATACATTACAGACTTACATTTAATTTATGACTGATTATCTATTACAAACAGTATAGCCTTTATGGAATTATGCTGCTACGTTGGAATTAACTGTGAACACTTGAATGACAATGCTTATTTTAAATTGTCATTTCATTTACAGTATATATATAATTTTAGGTGTCTGAAATCCAGTGCAAGCATTTGGGGTTCTTGGTTTTTGGCATCCAAAGCAAACCTAAATTTTCTTCATTATCTTTATCCACCTAAGTCCTGGCCTGTATAAACTCATTATCAGGCCATTATTCATTTTTCTTTTTTTTCAAATAAAATTTTTATTCATCATCCGGAGAAGGAACACCTATTATTCATTTTTCAGTCATATGATAGTGTGACCGACAATTACTTGGTCATGAATTTTATGATGTTTTTAAACAGATATACGGTAGCTTTCTTTTGGTGGTATTTAATTGCCAATTTATTTTTTAATACATAAAGGAAAAAAGACAAAAAAAATGTTTCTCTTACATTATAAAACATATAAATAATGCCTGGATTCTTAAATATTCTCAACAAGCTGGTATTGAGCTGGTTAAAATATAGAGTTTGGTATTGGTGCACTAGATACAGTGCACCATTAATATACAGGGCATACAGGGAGAGAGGAGGCGAAGGGTTTAATGTACAGGTCATATACAGTGGGAGAAAGGAGATGAAGGTGTTATTGTGCAGGATAAGAGCAGGACTTTTTTTTAGCGGGAACGCGGGGGAACGCAGTTCCGGCACCTCCAGCACTAAATGCATGTAAGGGGTGTGTTGGAGGGTCTATTGATGCTGGCTGCTGGGGAATCTATTGTCACTGGTGGGGACCTGTTTTGTGTGGGGGATTTGTTGTTGCTGGGGGGTCTTATGTTGCTAGTAGGAATCAACTATTGAGGGAGAGGTCTATTGTTGCTGTATGCTGATGGGTCTATTGATGCTGGCTGCTGGGAGATCTATTGTTGCTGCTGGGAGGTCTAATGTTGCTGGGTGAATCTTTTGTTGCTGGGGTGGTATTTGGTTGTGGGTGGTCCATTGTTGCTGTGTGTGTATGTGTGGGGGGAGTCTATTGTTGGTGGGGTGGGGTCCATTGTTGCTGGGGGTGTCCATTGTTGTGTGAGGGATCTATTGTTGCTGTGGTGAGGTCTATTGTTGCTGGGGGGACCTATTGTTGCTGGGGTGGGGTCCATTGTTGCTAGGGGAGTCTATTGTTGTGTTAGCGATCTATTGTTGGGATCCTATTATTGCTGAGGGGACCTATTGTTGCTGGGATGGGGTCCATTGTTGCTGGGGTGGGGCCATTGCTTCTGGGGAGAGTCTATTATTGTGTTAAGGATATATTGTTGCTGGGGTGGATTCTATTGTTACTGACAAATATATTGTTGCTGGCTCCAGGGGATCTATTTTACTGCTTTTCTTGTTGTTAGATAAGAGAAAATTCCATACAAATTAGTTAGCACCACAAAATGATACTTGGGGCAGTACTGGGAGGTGGGTAGGGGGTGGGACCAAGGGCCAGCGCTCAGAGGAGTGTAGGGTGCGTAGACACAGGGGAACTCAGAAGGCGGAGTTCCTGCACCTATTCTCTGACAAAAAAAGCCCTGGATAAGAGAATTAATATTTAGGCACTACAGAGACAGGAATGAGATGAGATGGCAGGGCAGGAGGTGGTGGGTGAAAGGATTAAAAATGATTTCACATTAAATTTATAAAAAAAAAAAAAAAAAGTTACAAGTTAAAAACATTCATTGATCATCCTTCCTCTTTTTCCTTCCTTGTGAGAGGAAGGGGAGGGCTCTCAAATAGTAGTCTTGTTCTAACAGTTCTGTTAGCCCTAACCTGGTACTCTCATATCTCTGTATAATAATACTTACCCTTCTCCATATAAAGAATTGGGCACCACACCAGTTCCTGTTTCCCCGATGTCCAGCACATTCTTGTCTCAACATCACCACTAGAGCTGTCATGAACTCACCTACTGCCAAATGCATGACATCATGATATCATGCATGCAGTGAATGGGAATAAATGGAGGTGAAGAACACAGTGCCCACTCAACATCCAGCACCATTCCAACAAATTGATTGAGCAGTGCAATGATGTATGTGCTGTTTTAGGGGGAGATGTGTCACATGACTGGGATTTTTGCAAAGCAAATAAGGTAAAATAATATATTTATTTCAGTTGTCATGTATGTGCATGTGTATGTGTGAATAGGGTGGTGCTGAAGAAGGTGGTCAAGATAATTCCCGAAGCTCTGGTTTAATCTCTACCCCACCTTTAAAAATTGCCACATAGTACATAATTTATTAACACCTAATCTAACCCCCCCTCAATGCTTAATCTTATCCCTCCCCTACCCTAAACTCGTAGTGTAAACTTACAGGTAAAAGGAATATATTTTATAATTTTTTTTTATTTGAAACTTAAAAAGGTTACATATAATTATTTTTTTTTAGTCGACAATATGAAATAGTTTATATGAATGTTTCATATGTACAGTTCCAGCCAGTCAATAGAGCTACAGTCTCCCTTTTATTATTTTACTTTTGTTGTTTACAAAGTTCAATAGCTTATGCTCAAATTTACAGATATGTTGCACAAATGAATTAATAAGATGAATGAGTTATCCCCTTCCTTACCTGTCTGTCAGTCCATCCAGATGGGGCTCTTTCAGACTTTTAATTTGAGAGAGAGGCTGAAAGAAAACAACTTCTGTTGGACTATTTACCCATTTATTTTAGGAGTGGCACTTCTATTATTCTAAAAAATACTATGGTTTTGATTTACTAAGACTGGAGAGTGCAAAATCTAGTTCAGCTCTGCATGGAAACCAATCAGCTTTCAGGTTTTCTTGTCAAAATGCTCCTATATCGCAGAGAGAAGAATGTACCAAGTAATTCTGCGCTGCCCTAGAAAAACACAAATAAGCAGCTAACACGGCCAACAGGATATATGCAAATAAAAAGGAAACAAAATAAGTGTAGCGCTAAAACAATAATAAATGTCCAACATAGAGACAATATAATCCAGGAGTTGGTAAAACCTCTAGATGCAAATTAGGGGAAAGTACTCCATGTTTGTATGGCTCCTAATGGCTGGTGGTCCATAGAAATTATGTGACTTCATGTGAAGAGCAAATCAATAGGTGCATAACATCTGAAGTGTAGACAGACAAAGCACACCACCACCGACAATGGCAGTAGTGATAAATGGGGAAGAAGAAGGAAAGGCCACATAGTGTAAATCCAGTGGGGTCCTACCCAATGCGTTTCGTCCTCTTAGACGTCCCCCAGACGACGCCTAAGAGGATGAAACGCGTCGGGTAGGACCCCACTGCGGCCATATATTTACAGCGCTGATTTTAAAAGATTTGCATGTGAGTGTATCTCTCATTTTTAATAAATTTGCTATCTGTTTTATGGATTTACACTATGTGGCCTTTCCTTCTTCTTCCCCATTTATCACTACTGCCATCTGTGTTCTAATATCATCCTGAGGGACACACCAGTCCATGGTTCATCTCAGGACCTCCACTCTTCTGGATCACCCATAGCCATTCACCACCCAAGCCTGCTTTGACCCAATTGGACGTATGTCTCTTTGGGTCCAATAGATCTGGTAAGCCTCCTCATTGTCGGTGGTGGTGTGCTTTGTCTGTCTTCACTTCAGATGTTATGCACCTATTGATTTGCTCTTCACATGAAGTCACATAATTTCTATGGACCACCAGCCATTAGGAGCCATACAAACATGGAGTACTTTCCCCTAATTTGCATCTAGAGGTTTTACCAACTCCTGGATTATATTGTCTCTATGTTGGACATTTAATATTGTTTTAGCGCTACACTTATTTTGTTTCCTTTTTAAAATGCCCCTATATCCCTGAGGGGCTTCGAATGTCTTGTAGAACTAATCCAACTACTAATGGTGTCTTCTTTCTAATGTACACTTCTATTCTGGGCAATAACTTTGATAGTGATCCTCTCTACTGTGCTCGCTGGGAATGAGACCTTAATAACTCTCTTCCCCCCGAAGATTGGACAAAAATTTGGCAAGTGACATCCAAAAGTTCTTGAAATTTTTAAGCCCTGGTGTGCTAAACCATCATCCAAGGTGTGCTCTCACCTTAATGGTAGGACCTAAAAATACAAGGTCCAAAGATGATATATCTCTTTCAGGGTTTAAGTAAACATTCCAGCTTCCCTGACAGTAACTTCATTCACATCCCAGGGATTTTAAGCTCAAAGCTAAAACAGACTCATGGTGGTCTCTGTATCAACCATTTATTTTAAAAAGCCAAGATTAAAAATATGCACGTTCACTAGTGTACTCTTGCTCATGCACTAAGATTGCATGTAAAAAAACTGCTGACAGTTCTAGGTTTATGCCACAATCTACCTATACCTCCTGGTTCGCTTACCTGTATCTCCTCTGGCTGTGTTGTAATGTCACCTTGTAACTCCCCCTGTTTTGAGCCTAAAATACCTGAATGGTTTGATCTCACAGTTTGCTTTAGCACATAGCACTTTATGTTTATAATAGCAGATAGTACACTGGAGTTAAAAGTACTGATTTTTACTTTAAGTGTGAGAACTACATAGTGGTACAGGCTTTGCCAATTTAGGTAGGCAAATATAATGATCAATATGGCCGCTTCCCTCTGGATGATTGTAGGTATATGCAGCTTCAACACTTTCTTCACAGCCTACCACAAACAGTCCGATCCCCTTCCTCTGTAACTCCTTTTGAAAAGCTCTGTATGTCCACTACGATGATCCCTCATTTCATCTCTGTCCTATATGGACTATTGCAAACATTAGAACCCAGTGGAAAGCCAGCATATGTGAAGGAGTGGGAAAGAGACCTGCAGCATACATTTACGGGGCCACAACTCGATCAGCTGTACTGCCTTACCCATTCCAGTTCCGTAGACAAAAGATGCAGGAAAATAGTTTTAAAATACTAACTCATTGGTCACAGTCCAATCCAATCTCAAAAGGATTTTTCCTGCTTCTTTGGATGCCTGCTGGCAGGAATGCGGGCAACGGGGGACCTTCCTCCATATCTGGTGGGAGTGCCCAAAGCTACAGACCCCTTTGGCGAGATATCAGGGTCCAGATCAAAATTATTTTGGATGTTGATTCACCTGACTCTCCGATGGAACATCTGTTGCATGTCCCCGCCATTCCTCTCAGCCATTACCGTAAGTCAGTGCTGCCTCATCTTTTGAACGTGGCTAAATGTCTAATCCCTATTCACTGGAAAAAAACTTGTGTTTCTGACCATGAAGACTGGATCTGCCTTGTAAATGATATTATGGCTGCGGAGGAATGGATGGCGTAATGTAAAAATAGATATGATAAATTCTATACTGACATGGACATTCACTGTACTGTTCATTTAAGCACAAGAGACTCCATTTTGTTCTCTCTGTTGAAATGGGTTCTGTAACCTTCACCTAACACACAGACACATCTCCTACTAAACGCTCTCTACTCCCCCCTCCCTTCTCAATGTTTTACTTTTGCAATTGTTCTATTCGCTAGCTTTTAATAATATATTTCTATTTGTTAGATTTTAATAACATATTTCTATTTGTTAGTTTTTAATAACATCTCACACCACCCCTTTCTTATCTATGTATAAAATAACATGTAATAATACATTTTGACACTGAACGGACATTTTAAACACAGTGATGTCCTGTGAATCTGTTCCTGCAGCTGCAGTATTAACTTTGTTTTAGAATCCCAATCAGAAATTAGTCATAACAATACCATATGGGCCACCTGGATTCATTACACTGGTGGGGCCCCACCCGATGTACAACCAAGAAATCCATAACCTCTGTGACATTCAATGTATTGGAGCGTGAACCTGACCAATAATACACTGTGCCAAACAAGATAACTTACAATTATAACAGAGTGCTTATTTTTATTTATTTATTTATTTTTCTCTAATTTTTGTTTATCCTCTCCCCACTACTTCCTTCTTCTTCTGTTATTTGATGCCAAAACAAATAGACTCTCAGAAATTGGTGTGAAGAATTGCCACCATTCCTAAATAATACAAAAAGAACCTCATATAAATGGAATTTTAAGGGAAAAATTACTTACAAAAAAAATTATTAAAAAATAAATTTTTATTATACAAGGGTTTTAAAAACAATTTTATACAAGAAACATGTGTAAAGACAACGCAATTATAGTGTATTGCAGTAATGACAAAAAATTGTTAAATCCAACGCGTTTCAAAATAGTTAATTTATGCAATCTTCTTCAGGGATAATTTTTGCCATTTCTGAAAGGTACAAAATATAATATAAATATACATATATTTTATATTTTTCATAACATATATATGAAGCCTATGCTAAAATTCAAAAAAGACTTACAAGAATAGTGATTGACACAAAAGTTTCCAATGGCTCATCAGACATTCACCCAATCTGTATAGGTCTTTTATCATGCAAAAGAACCCCCGGATAGTAGAATCCAAGAAGAGGCGCCAAGTTGAAAAAGCGGTTGAGCCGCTTTAACAAAATTACAAATGGCAGTGATGTGGAAATCTAAGAGAGAAACCCACAGCACGTGGTAAACACCTTGGGAAAAAAAAAAAAAAAAACCTTACGTGGGATTTAGAAATTTGTGACGTTCCAACCAGGAAGTATATGATAGACAATGCTTCAAAAAAAGGGGGACAAAATTTGAACAACCCCAGATAAAACAGGGAGTCCCAACTCTAAAAAAATGATAGAAAAAGACGGGTTGTTATGTAAGGGTAAAATAAAATAAATAAAAATAAAATAAAAATAAAAATAAAATTAAAATAAAAATGAAATAAAAATGGATCAAATTTGCCCAATATATAGAGCCATATCTATAAACTCCATATTCATGACAAAATAGAAAAGTAGCTGAAAGGTCACTTAAATAGGGGGATCCCCCAAAGACACAGGGGGAACTTCTCCAAAAATAAAAGCCAAAATCTCAGGCAATTGAAAAAAATATAAATGAATGAATAACAAATAGATGCATAGATCAAAAAAGCATAAATTCAGCTTACCAAAAAGTGCTGTGTTTCTCTCCCGCATCTGAACTTAAAAACAGCCCAGAGTCCACAAAAACAGCCCAAGAGAGAGGTAATAACCCCTCTGCTTGTGAGGATAAAGACAAGATACTGTGTTGTTCCTCGGAAAGAATGTCGTCGGATGACACTGGCGGCTCAGGGGTTCCCGGCGTTCTCCTTATATGGGCCGTGCTCGTTCGCCGCCCGCAGAGCGTCGAGAAATGATGCCGCATCAGATGACAGCGGTGACATCATTCCCTCAGCGTCGCTCGTACGAGGTCTGCGTGTGTCAACGGCAAGACGTAAGGGGAGCGGGGCCGGCACCCGGCCACGCCTATCCCCTTGCCGTCTATGGCCAGAAACAACAACATTGCTGACAGCACCACAGTGGATCGTCCCATACTGAGTCAGAGGGGAGCGGTCAACCTCGGCCCCATCTCTCCATAGCATAATACATACCAAAGGGGGCAATAGTCACAATATGGTTCCTGCCACAATGCAGGGCAAAAATCCAAAAATGTATATAATGAATTATAAAATTCATTATATACATTTTTGGATTTTTGCCCTGCATTGTGGCAGGAACCATATTGTGACTATTGCCCCCTTTGGTACGTCCTATGCTATGGAGAGAAAAAAGTTCGATACCTATTGGGGTAGTATACGTTCTTTGAAATTACACTACATGAATGATATATGTTTTTTGAAATCACACAGTAAATGATATAATTTTCTGGGCCATTGATGCCCTTTTGGAAATCTGATTGTGATCTATATTGTTTTAATATTTTATTAATAATATATTTTAATATTTGATCATGTTTCATTTTTTTTCTATTTTTTATGACGAAACTGATTTCCCATGGATCTTCTGGTTTCATCCACCCTTCTCTGTGGCCATATCATGCATCCGGCACAGGTGGGCCCCCACCAAATTGTTGGGGGCCTTCTCTCCTCCCTTGATGTTTTGGGTGCCGTTGGCGCTGCTCAACAGTTTATGGGAGGATTTTTATGTGTTGGGGGTATTTAGTGTCTCCTTTCGGGCCATATAAGGAGAACGCCGGGAACCCCTGAGCCGCCAGCGTCATCCGACGACATTCTTTCCGAGGAACAACACAGTATCTTGTCTTTATCCTCACAAGCAGGGGGGTTAGTACCTCTCTCTTGTACTGTTTTTGTGGACTCTGGGCTGTTTTTAAGTTCAGATGCGGGAGAGATACACAGCACTTTTTGGTAAGCTGAATTTATGCTTTTTTGATCTATGCATCTATTTATTATTCATTCATTTATATTTTTTTCAATTGCCTGAGATTTTGGCTTTTATTTTTGGAGAGGTTCCCCCTGTGTCTTTGGGGGATCCCCCTATTTAAGTGACCTTTCAGCTACTTTTCTATTTTGTCATGAATATGGAGTTTACAGATATGGCTCTAGATATTGGGCACATTTGATCCATTTTTATTTCATTTTTATTTTAATTTTATTTTTATTTTATTTTTATTTATTTTATTTTAATATTACATAACAACCCGTCTTTTTCTATCATTTTTTTAGAGTTGGGACTCCCTGTTTTATCTGGGGTTGTTTGAATTTTGTCCCCCTTTTTTGAAGCATTGCCTATCATATACTTGGAACGTCGCAAATTTCTAAATCACACGTAAGGTTTTTTTTTTTTTCCCCAAGGTGTTTACCACGTGCTGTGTGTTTCTCTCTTAGATTTCCACATGACTGCCCTTTGTAATTTTGTTAAAGCGGCTCGGCCGCTTTTTCAACTTGGCGCCTCTTCTTGGATTCTACTATCCGGGGGTTCTTTTGCATGATAAAAGACCTATACAGATTGGGTGAATGTCTGATGAGCCATTGGAACCTTTTGTGTCAATCACTATTCTTGTAAGTCTTTTTTGAATTTTAGCATAGGCTTCATTAGTATGTTATGAAAAATATAAAATATATGTATATTTATATTATATTTTGTACCTTTCAGAAATGGCAAAAATTATCCCTGAAGAAGATTGCATAAATTAACTATTTCGAAACGCGTTGGATTTAACCATTTTTTGTCATTACTGCAATACACTATAATTGTGTTGTCTTTACACATGTTTCTTGTATAAAATTGTTTTTAAAACCTTTGTATAATAAAAATTTATTTTTTAATAATTTTTTTGTAAGTAATTTTGCCCTTAAAATCCCATTTATATGAGGTTCTTTTTCTGTTATTTGATGCCTACCTAGGCCCAACGTGTGGTTTCAGGTGTGCTTAGAACCAATGACACTTGGAAAGGCCTTGGGCAACATAATGATGTTATAATTCATATGTTTGATAATTGTTACATGATGACTTTTGCTCCTACACCTTTTATGTGAAATGGTCTCTTAAACCTCTGGTTTTGTGAAATGATCCATACCCACTTGGACTGATTTACTTCTCTCTACTCTTATATCTGTTTGTCTTGTAAAATTTCACATATCAAAAATAAAGATTATATTAAAAAAATGGTTAATTAAACAAATGAAAGCGAAAGGACCATAACATTTTTTGTTAAATTTGTAAATGACATGACCCAAACAGAAAGTGCCATATGCTTTGCAAAATGAATAGTGCTCTCTGACATCTGTTATGATTAGTGATATGTGAAAAATGCCTAAAGTGGCAATTTTTATGGTGCCATAGACACCCATATCATTAGATACACATAACAGCAGATGGGATATTTTTTAGCCAATCACATTTGAGGATAATTGGATTTCAGCCAGTGATAAGATTAAATTGTTCACTCAATGAGAAAGTGGCTGGTTAATGGAAACAATGGAACTTGAACACATAATTTTATATCTGTACACACAAATCAAGAACTCTGATTGTCATTTGACCTATATATCAGGCTGAAAAGGCGAAACAAGTTTATGCATAGAGATTCATTCCATGTAAAAACACAGAAATATATCAGCAAGTTTGGCTTCTAAGCGTATATCTAGTAAACAGCATCTGGCATTGTAAACACTAGGAAATGTTTGCCTTCTTCTTAAAATGAGAATATACGTAGATAGGAAAAAAGATGTGTGTGTAAAAATGTGTATATGTAAAAAAATAAGTGTCAAGGATAATCAAGTACTAATGATCAGGAACCAGTAGGACAGGCTCCCGATGATACCAGCACTTAGCAGCCAGTCATACTTGTGCGTTATCAAGGCCTTTCATATTGACCCTGGGCACCACAGCCCATTTATAGCGCCAGCTCCTGCCAGCATAAAGGGGTTAAAATTAACAATTACCAGATTAAAGTGGACCTTAAATTAATTAAACTGGCACAACCCTCCAAAAGAATAGGGATTATACTCACCCCTAAGATGGGCTCGTGTTTTCCTATCTCCCACTATTTAAGAAGAAATTAAAAAGAAAAAAATCTATCTAATCTATAATGACTGCATAGTTTAACTACTTGGTATGACCATACATTCTTAGTTTATTTTTTGCACAGTTTATGAATAATTAAATCCTGTTCCATATATCAAGAATACTACAGACCAGCATGGAAAAAATAGACACAAAAGCTCCTTAAACAGGATTACTGCCCTGATTTAAGAAACCACTCAAATCCATTCTAGACTGATGTAAACACTCACCATAATTCAAAGAAATGAAAGAAGGATAAAAAAGATAACACAAAAAGAAAAATGCAATATTTTAGAATGCTTTGAAAACCTACAGCTGAGTTGGATAATTTGTGATCCCCCTGTTAATTTACAGCCCATGTCCACAGGTCTGCTTGAATCACCTCTTTTACACAGAACATTTTCTGATAGCAAAACATTTATTGATAGTAACAATCATATACAAAACAGGCAAAAAGCAGTGAATATACCTAACAATGCACTCTCACTTAAACATCAAGCCCACGCAGGGGAGATTGCCCAATAGCATGTAATAGAATGTAAACTCAAGATATACAGGACAGTTTATAGACCATTAAATAAAGGAACATATCATTATATACTGCGTTGATTGCATAATGTTGCTCTATAAACCAGTCAAAATAGGCATACAGAATGTTCCCTGCATGAAATTGGTGTGTAATTAAACCTGGAATAAAATACAATTGTAATGGAGTGCTGGTAAGAAGCTATGTATTATAGAGAGGACTAATAAACAAACACAAAAGTAGTTGTAATAGATAAAGAGAGGTAAAGGAGGAAAAAGAGGAAAGTGGGGAAAAATAGAGGAGGGAGACCTCAGAGGCCACTCAAAGACGTACCAAAATCTGTAAGGAGGCGAGAGTTATCCTTAGTTGTCAAAGTTGGGCCAAGAGGGGGAAATAACCCAATCATGGCTGCCAAAATGAAAGAAACTTGTCATGCTTATCTTCCAGGACTGCACTCAGTTTTTTATTCACAAATGTGCCCCGAACCCTTAATTTGACTTCCTCAAAATCAAAGGATGGGAATTTCCATGATATTTGCACAAAAGTTTGTTTAGTAGCAATAAAGATATGTGTGATAAGAGTGAGGCTCCATGGTGGAATATCTTTTATTGGTTTGTGGAGAAAAGCTTCCCATGGGCCCTTGCAAATATTGATCTGCAGAACAAAGTTAATCAATCAGTCATTGTATAAACTCTGATCCATAAGTGGCGTACTTTTGGGCAAGTCCACCAAATGTGGAGCATAGTGCCCTCATCTCTGTAGCCCCGGAAACAAAAGGATGAGTAATTCAGGATACATCTGGCTATTCTTGCCAGAGTAAAACACCTTCAGGAGAGCACCAGCTCACCAGTGCTTACAAATTTCAAGAACTTTTGGATGTCACTTGCCAAACTTCTGTCCAATCCTCTGGGGGAAGAGAGTTATTAAGATCTCATTCCCACTGAGCACAGTAGAGAGGATCGCTATCAAAAAGATTGCACAGAATAGAAGAGTACATTAGAAAGAAGACGCCATTAGTAGTTGGATTAGTTCTACAAGGGTTTCAAAGGCACTAAAGGACATAGGGGAATCATGTTTCTTCAGCAGGGAACTCCACAAAGTGAACACATTTATATACTGTATAGTGGAAGAATTATTTAGTTGGAGTGTGGTGTAATTCTTGAATATGTACAAATGAGCAAACTCCACAGTCAGTCAACATGGAGTAAACCGTCTAAATTCATGTTAATCAGTCATGTCAGGTGGAGCAAAGGGCAGTCAAAGAGGTGGAGTAAGGGCAAGTGCAGAAAAACAAATCCCGCTGAATATTTGAGTCCCAAATGTACAAAGTATGTTCTATAATCGGGTTGAGGGGCTTGGAACATAAAGAAGCGGGTATCTATATAAGAAAAGCTAAAGGGATTGGGAAAATATCCTTGATATTGAGAATATCCTATAATGGCAGTTCTGTATTGGAATGTAATTAAACCAAAGCAGTGATTTGCACTGCTCTGCTTTGTAATAATAATGTACTGCATATTGGGTACATGTAGGTCCCTGCCGATTTTGGATTGATAGAAAAGATGCCTATTTAAATTTGGGTTTGCATTAGGCGCAGGACATGGGAAGGAATCTGAATCAGTAAAACATGAAATGAGTAATTTAGGAAAGTATGTCATGTTTTCTGTATATCTGTGTGTTATGGCAAAACCATGTAAGTATGGTCCCATGATATAAGGTGTTTAAGTAGGGGAGGAAAATTGGCTTGATATAGTGTAAACAGAACCTTTTTTTCCCTGTTCCTATTCTGGCTATGATTATTGAATTACTGTAAAAAAGGTAAAGGGTGCTGCCCTATAAATTGTGGTATAAAGTGACTTATCCTAATAACATGAATCAATACATCACAATATATGGATTCAGTCGCATGCATCCATATAACATTTCAACATAAATATAGTGCAAATAAGTAAAAACAGTGAACTCAAAAATCCATGAGTGAATTTGTCATTAGACAAAAAAGTCCATATAAGTTTAAGCCACAGGTGTTTTAACTTCAATATTGATTGGAGAGACCCTGATGATCCATTCAAGAGCTCACCACAGTGTACATGTCCGCCACCCACACAGAGGGTTATACAATATGCGCTTAAAAAGATTTGGGGACTCCAATGCTGTGAGCACTTAGTCAAGCAGGCATTAGGAGAATAACCCCCCCAAACTATGCAATGGGCCAACCAATCCAGCATGGCATGGAACACAATAATATGGATGAGCCTCAACCCATTATACATTTGATTATTGTATCAATGTATAACTACTTTAACACATAATGTGCAAAATCGTGCATCCTCCACCAGTTTTGTTCGGTGTTTGACTTCTGGGAGTTTTGGATGCCTGTGTCCCTGCCATGCACTGTGATTCCATTGATTTCTATTAAAGTGGAGGTCCGCTGAAAAAAAAATAGTAAAAGCCAGCCTCTACAAATACTGCAGCTGCTGACTTTTAATATATGGACACTTACCTGTCCAGGGAGCCAGCCGAAGCCGATCTGTCCTTCGGCTCTCGGCTGCTGCTGCTGCCATCCTCGGTAAGGGAATAATGAAGTGAAGCCGTGCAGCTTCACTTCCTGGTTCCCTACTGCGCATGCGCGAGTCACGCTGCGCGTCCTCTCAGGTCCTTGCTGTGTTCTGGGACCTGTGTGTCTCCCAGAATACAGCAGGGGAGGAAGTGGCCTATGTGGCATAGGTCACCGCAAGCACCGCGGTGATCTTTGCCAGGAAGTGGGAGCAAATACCTGTATTAGACAGGTATCTGCTCCCTCCTCCCCCCTGAAAGGTGCCAAAAATGACACCGGAGGGGGAGGGGGAGGAATCCAAAAAGTGGAAGTTCCATTTTTGGGTGGAACTCCACTTTAACTTTTTTCAGTGCACAGCACTGCAGAGTGGTCATGTGAGCTAAAATAAAAAGACATAAGGCATATTGCCTTGTCTATGAGCTGGGACTGCAGTGAGCAAGGCAACCCAGTGTAGCCCAATGCAAATGGTGGGAACAGGCCCCTATTGCAGATGATCCAGGCTATACTTTTCTCTAAACTTTTGTTAAGCCACCTACCTCAGCCAAACTACACTAAATCCCCCACTCCAAAGGTGCTTACTTACACACCAGAACTTTAGTCTCCTCGATTGTTTAGAGCACCCCTCCCATTGAAATTCTCTGCAACTCCGCTTTAATTATATAAACAGCACATTCTGATGTCAAATGTCAAAACATGCCCTTTTTACACAAATACATCTGCAGGTCCCTGTTTCCCAGAGTAATTTAAAATAGATCTAATTTCAATCACTAAAATCTCATATAAGTTTTAATATGCTATTGCATTGTAAACATTTAGATCTGCAGCTTTCATTCAAATAAAACCTCTTGATCCTACCATGTAGTTTTTTTTAATTTCATGCACTTCCTGTTATA
The DNA here is from genome assembly GCF_042186555.1 of Aquarana catesbeiana. Classification (NCBI taxonomy): domain Eukaryota; kingdom Metazoa; phylum Chordata; class Amphibia; order Anura; family Ranidae; genus Aquarana; species Aquarana catesbeiana. The sequence continues at coordinate 235,844,755 of NC_133327.1, forward strand.
GGGTTACAATGGTTTGTCTTGGTTTCTCATTTGTGCTCCTGTGTTGTCACTCTGTAAAAAATATATACACTATATATAAACTCACGCTGATGGTGAAAAAATAGGTTAATACAAAAGTGAATGAAGCTGCTATACACAAAGTGCTAAACACTTGACCACATGGTCATCAAAGGACCTGTGATAACGCCCTGTGGGAGGGCGAAATGACGCAACGCAACTTCCGGTACGACTGACCTCACTTCCAGTCTCATGAAAAGAACCCCAGTAACGGCATCTGCTGTATTTTTCTCCACATTTTATGCCTGCTTTTAACTTACATCTGTAAGTATGCATTTTTTATGCGCAATAATGCCTGTTCTTAGCTTACTTCACTATTAGTCCATCCCTTTCCTTTTGGGTACCTGGTATGGCTGAATTATCATCTTGAGGAAACATTTATCAACAAGTTCCACCATTCTTTCTGCCTGACGTCCTTTGGATATCGGTACAAGCCTTATTGACCCCCAGACTGAAAAGCTGGGTGTCATTGTGATCTGGTGAGTGGGGACACATGTGGGGGTGTCTTGGTACGCCTTCAGTTTTTTTATGGACTTTATGTTGTGTTTTTTTACTTATGATGGGTTTATGTTTGTGGGTGCTTTATCTATGTATTTTTATTGTGTTGTCACCCTGTCACATGCATCCCTGCTGGAAACTACAAACAGCCACACTAAAACACATTCCACAGGCATTATCCACTGTTGTCATTACCAGGAAGCCAGTCCACACACTGGAGCAAGTGCATGTAGATAGGAAGTAGCTGAAAGAGGCTGGAGGAGATCAGAAGCACTGAAATGCAAGAAATTATGAAAAAAGACATTTAAGACACGTGGACTGGAAGTGACTGAAAGAGGAAGGAGGAGATTGGGAGCAATAAAATGCAAGAAATGATGAAATAAGTCATTTAAAACGATATTTTATGGAACAAAAATGGTACTTATTTATGATACACAGTGCTTTAACAGACTAAATTGTCATCCATTTAGAACCTCAACACACTTGCTGATGGACGTGCATTGCTGTGCGGCACAATATACATTATGATTGGAGGTGCGTCAGAGAACCACTCCAGTAAATGTCACCACATCTCACTAGTGCACTTAACATCTGTTGCTGTACAAACACATGGTCTGAACGAGCCCTTAGGGTTAGATCTACTTTAAGACATGCCTAATTTGGTCACTTCTTTCACATATTTTCCAAAAATCTGAAAAATATCTTTCACTATGTGTCTATCTGTTGGACAAAGTTTGTACCTATCATTCTGTACCCTTCAATGACTGTCAGTTTAGTTATGCATTACAGTATACAGAAATATATACCCCCTGCAATTAGGGCTGGGAAAAAAATCGATTTGAATCTTGAATCGAGTTGAGAGGTCAAATTGATTCAAATCTTCTTCAAATCGATTTTTTTTTTTTTCATCAGCACCGCGCCGGGCCTGAGGAGCTGCGGGCACGATTTTTCAGGCGAGGCCGCGGCTTCGGCCTAGTCCGCGAGGCCCGACGCTGTGCATGGGTGGGTGGGTGTGTACGCGGGGTAGTGGGCGAGGCTGTTGGTGGAACGCCGCTGTGTATTGGAGGGCTGTGATATCAGGAGGAGAAGGGGTGTGGGGGGATCACAGGGACAGTCCCGGGCTGCAGAGAGAGAGAGAAGGGAGGGTGAGTGCTGCCTGTATGGTGTATTTCATGAGATAGCCATGTGATCACTGCCAGAAAGAATTATGTCAGAGGAGAGAAGTCACATCCCATTCCATATATTCACCCTTCTTAAATTACATTACATCATTACCATACATCATCACACAGCACTGTGCTCAATATATGACAATACCCCCATATGACATCACACAGCAATATGCTCATCACTGTATACTGACACACTACATCACTGTATGCTGACACACTGCATCACTGTATACTGACACACTACATCACTGTATACTGACACACTACATCACTGTATACTGACATACCGATACTACATCACTGTATACTGACACACTACATCACTGTATACTGACACACTACATCAATGTATACTGACACACTACATCACTGTATATACTGACACACTACATCACTGTACATCCCTGTAAACTGACACACTACATCACCGTATACTGACATACTACATCACCGTATACTGACATACTACATCACTGTATACTGACACACTACATCAATGAGTGATGTAGTGTGTCAGTATACAGTGATGTAGTGTGTCAGTATACAGTGATGTAGTGTGTCAGTATACGGTGATGTAGTGTGTCAGTATACGGTGATGTAGTGTGTCAGTATACGGTGATGTAGTGTGTCAGTATACAGTGATGTAGTGTGTCAGTATACAATGATGTAGTGTGTCAGTATACAGTGATGTAGTGTGTCAGTATACAGTGATGTAGTGTGTCAGTATACAGGGATGTAGTGTGTCAGTATACGGTGATGTAGTGTGTCAGTATACGGTTATGTAGTGTGTCAGTATACAATGATGTAGTGTGTCAGTATACGGTGATGTAGTGTGTCAGTATACGGTGATGTAGTGTGTCAGTATACAATGATGTAGTGTGTCAGTATACAGTGATGTAGTGTGTCAGTATACAGGGATGTAGTGTGTCAGTATACAGGGATGTAGTGTGTCAGTATACAGGGATGTAGTGTGTCAGTATACGGTGATGTAGTGTGTCAGTATACGGTGATATAGTATGTCAGTATACGGTGATGTAGTGTGTCAGTTTACAGTGATGTAGTGTGTCAGTATACAGTGATGTAGTATGTCAGTATACGGTGATGTAGTATGTCAGTATACGGTGATGTAGTGTGTTAGTTTACAGTGATGTACAGTGATGTACAGTGATGTAGTGTGTCAGTATATACAGTGATGTAGTGTGTCAGTATACGGTGATGTAGTGTGTCAGTATACGGTGATGTAGTGTGTCAGTATACGGTGATGTAGTGTGTCAGTATACGGTGATGTAGTGTGTCAGTATATACAGTGATGTAGTGTGTCAGTATACAGTGATGTAGTGTGTCAGTATATACAGTGATGTAGTGTGTCAATATACAGTGATGTAGTGTGTCAGTATACAGTGATGTAGTGTGTCAGTATACAGTGATGTAGTGTGTCAGTATATACAGTGATGTAGTGTGTCAGTATACAGTGATGTAGTGTGTCAGTATATACAGTGATGTAGTGTGTCAGTATACAGGGATGTAGTGTGTCATTATATACAGGGATGTAGTGTGTCAGTATATACAGGGATGTAGTGTGTCAGTATATACAGTGATGTAGTGTGTATTGTAATGTATGCTACACTGTGTGGATGGAGGAAACTCTCACTGGGCCAAGCTTCAGTATCTTGCTAGTCGGCCCCGCTGGATTCTCAACCTAAACAATGCCTGCACCCAATCAGAATGTTCAGGTATTGTGAGAGCCAGCGGGGCTGACGAGCGCAAGATATGAAAGCTTGGGCCAGTGGGAAATAAATTCTTCCATCCACACAGTACAGCATAGATGGAGGAATCTGTTCCACTTTTTCCATCTGACCTGACCATAGAAATCTGCAGATAATCTATAGGTAGTAAGTATGGCCAGTCTTAGAGTCAGTTACCTCAGGATGTTTTGTTGTTTTGTGGGGATATTGTCACCTGTCACCAAGCTTGCCTCAACCTGCTGTTGATAGGCACATTTTCCTTGCAAAGAATGTTTAAAATGCACTTAAATTTTTTTGAAATTTTGTTTGTTGATGCACTTTAATATAATAAAAAAAAAAAATCGGATTCGAATCGTGAATCGAGTTTTTTATTAAAAAAATCGCAGATAATGCAATACATTATTAATACATTATTAAAGTGCCACTCCACTGAAAAAAAAACATGCTTTAGTTGTAGGAGTCCAGTAGTCTGGTATACACAAACAGTTATACCTTTCTCACATAATTATTTATTTTTGATCCTGTCTACCTCTGAGTTTTATGTTCCCACCTTTACATGCCACATTCTCCATATTATAAAACAAATACAATATGAGAAAGAGAGCCCCCTCATAATAGTCACAGCAGGTATGCTGAACCAGGTACTCAACCACAGATTTCTCACTCACAGAGACTTTGTAAGGCACAGCAGTTTTGGGTTGTAAAGAGTGTTCCGTGTACTTTTTAGACCATTATAAATAAATAGTTCCTGAACTCCTCTGTGAATCTTCCTATCCTTATAATGTACAGTACACATATATGAATAAACCCAGCAAATCTCACTATGATGAAAAATGCAGAGGCCCCCTAATGAAAAAGAAAAGTGAAAATGATTAGTGGATATAGGCAACTGAATGGATATGTACATTTTGGGGTGGATTTACAAAAGAAAAAGAAAAATAGACAGTGCACTTTGCAAGTGCAGTTGCATTCATTTTCCTTAGTAAGACCCCTTTCATACTGGGACGTTTTTCAGGCCCTTTAGCGTTAAAAAAAGTGCCTGTAAAGCGCCTGAAAGAAGCCTCATCTGCAATCCCAATGGCCCCTTTCACACTGGGGAGGGAGGTGCGTCGGCGGTAAAGCGCCGCTATTATTAGCGGCGCTTTATCGTCGTTTTAGCGTCGGTATTCGGCCGCTAGCGGGATGGTTTTACCCCCCGCTAGCAGCCGAGAAAAGGTTAAAAACCACCGCAAAGCGCCTCTGCAGAGGCGCTTTGCCGGCGGTATAGCCGTGCTGCCCCATTGATTTCAATGGGCAGGAGTGGTGAAGGAGCGGTGTATACACTGCTCCTTCACCTCTCCGAAGATGCTTCTAGCAGGACTTTTTTACCCGTCCTGCTAGCGCACCGCTCCAGTGTGAAAGACCCCTGGCTTTCACACTGGAGACACAGCAGTGGCTGTTTCGGGTCGGTTTGCAGGCGCTATTTTTAGCGCAATAGCGCCTGCAAACCGCCCAGTGTGAAAGGGGTCAATGTGAAAGCCCGAGCCCTTTCACAGTGCCAGCACCTGAAAAATGCTGATAAAGCGCCGCTTAAGACCCCTTTCACACTAGGGCGTTTTTCGGGCGCTGGCAGTGTGAAAGGGCTCGGGCCATCGGTGCACCCAGTCCAGTGGCAAAAACACGAAAGCGCTGCAAAGAAACTGCTTGCAGGTTTTTTTTTATGCCCTGCCAGCGCAGCGCTCCAGTGTGAAAGCACTCGGGCTTTCACATTGGGATTGCAGATGAGGCTTCTTTCAGGCACTTTTTTTAACGCTAAAGCCCCTGAAACATGCCCCAGTGTGAAAGGGGTCTCAGTGTGAAAGCACTCGGGCTTTCACATTGGTATTGCAGATGAGGCTTCTTTCAGGCGCTTTACAGGCGCTTTTTTTACCGCTAAAGCACCTGAAAAACGCCTGAAAAACACCCCAGTGTGAAAGGGGTCTAAATGTAATTGTGGTGAAGCTTCACCTTTTAAAAAATACCCAATCAGGTGCAAGAAAAAAAAAAAAAAGCATTTTAGCTTGCACATGATTAGATGATGGAAATCAGCAGAGCTTTACCACATTTACTAAGCTCTTTAGAAAGGGAGTGCAATTGCACTTGCAAGGTGCACAGTCTATTTGCTTTTAGTAAATCAACCTCCTTGACTTTTCCTGTAAAGGTTGAACATAGACTATCCATTCAGGGTGAATATAAGAATAAGATTTTTTTTTTTTACAAAATAACACAAAAAAAAAAAAAACAACTTAGACCTCTTTCAGAAATGAAAACCTGAATGGAATTCTAGCTTTCCCCTGCTCTACTAAAGCAAAGCATCTTTATTTTTGTGTTGCTTTTGGAGAGTTCACTTCCTGTTTGGTAAAATGTTGTCAGCAGGACAGGATGTGAGAGTAAATCTCTCTAACAGAATCCCAGATAGCAGTAGAAACCTGACAGGGGGTTTGATACTGTGACGGTAGTCACTTTGGGCGGAGGGGCTGGTGGAACCCAGAATTCCTTGGAGAGGTTGGAAAACCCTTGCTTAAGCTCTACATGCACCTCCTATGTCTAAGTGACCCTGTGTCTATTAGGGGGCCAAAGTGACCAAGAAAATAATGAACATTAAGAATGTGGCTTGGATTACTTAAAATGGAACAGTAATATTTATCCACAATATCTCCCAGGAAATATACAAAGACTATTCCTGGTTTGTTTGATTCTGAACTATACATGTTAATTGAAAGAGCTGGTCACATTGGCCTCTGAAGCCGGACGGTTTGCTACTGGGGACTCCTGCTATAGTCTGTTGCCTACTAGGCTGAGGGGGGAGATCACTGTTTGTATTGTTAATTGTAATTCGGTCTTCTGCTATTGTTTGAAGGTTTTCTGTGTTTATGCTTATGATAATGTGTATCGTCTGCAGTTAGCTTGAAGTCAGCAAGGCTGGTCTGAAAAGTGCAGCTGAAACGACGCAAAGGGCCGCTAAAACTAGCGGCACTTTACCACTAACGGACCCGTTGCCCCATTGTGAAAGCAGCCTCAGACATTCACTTTTAAACTGTTATATCATCCATTGAAGAAATAATAATATGACATTGATGTAATCAGTTTATTATAGGGGGTTAATGATACCCAGCAGTGTTACAGTAACATGCTATGTGGGACCTGACTATGGGGCTTATTTACTAAAGTTAAAAAGACTGTGAACTTTGCAAGCACAGTTGCACTCATTTTCCTCAAGCTTAGTAAATTTGGCAAAGCTCTGCTAATTTCATCAATTTCAATCTTTCAATCACGTGCAAGCAAAACATTTTTTTTTATCCTTGCACCTGATTGGGTATTTTTTACAAAGTGAATCTTTACCACATTTACTAAGGAAAATGAATGCAACACCACTTGCAAAGTGCACAGTCTATGTGCCTTTAGAAAATCTCCCCCTGTATCTGAAAGAGGAACCTGCCCTGTGCTTGAACTATCCCCCATTGTACCATATTCTGTTATACAACCTATTAGGAAAGTGGAGGGGTTATTATTTATGAGTATAATTTGATGTGATAAGCATCAAACCTCAAATGTAAGCTTTAGGAAAAGGATATTCACCATCTAATATTTGATAGCATTTTACAGCACCTTAAAAGCGTAACCCCACCTTTTATGTTTCCTTTTACTACAACATTTTTTTCTAAAGATAAGCAAGAGATTTTTGGTGTCAATATATAGCTATAGGTATCCTACATTATGTCTGATTAGATTGCCATTTGTTTGGTATTTTACCCATACATTCCTATTTTTAGCATTGTGACATTAGTAAAATCAAGGGCTGGGCATGTGTTAAGTGTGTTTTTTCATTAAAGCCTTTGTGATTTCACAAAGCCTGTGCTGTATTCTATCTGGTTCTTATTAATCTAGCATCTTCTAAAAATAAAAAAAAGATATAGCTGAGAAAAAATGCACAATTATAACTGAAAATAGGGAGACAGAGTTACTGTCTATATCAGTTACTCATCATTAGTGTTGCTAAGGGGAAAACTGCAATTATAGTTTTTCTTTAGTTTGCAGGCATGATTCACAGGATGTAAAAACAAGTTTTTGTACATCATCTAGCCCCTTCCTCCACAGCCTGCCCCTTTCCTTTCAATTATTTTGTTCATGGAAACTCAGCATCACATGTGGACATTACCTAGAGCAGTTTGCATGCAATCGGTTGGTGGTTGGTATTTCTACTGATATGGGACTTCAGAAAATAGCCAGCTTGGAAGTTCAGCTGGAAGTTCAATTCAGTTGAACATATTATTTAAGCACAATATTTCACCAGTTTTTTTTTTTAATAGCATAGCTAATAAAACCAGAAGTAAACTCAATGTTAGGCTTCAGTCACACTAGTTCAGTGCAGTAATGAACCATGCATGTGTTATCCATGTTTAGACATTAGTTTCAGATTTGGGTTGAACATGAGTTCGACCTGAATCCAGCTCAATTGCATTTCGGCTAATGGGCAAACTAAGATGACCACATTTGGTCAATGACATCACCCAGGTGTTGTTTACATTCTAATTCCAAAATTTCAATTTGAAGGGGAGCTGTTTTGTTTATGGGCATAGAAGCGAGGGAGAGTCAGTATCATAGGTCATTATGTTGGTTGGTCAATATTGTTGTGCATCAATCGAGGTACTTGATCTGGTTCAACACAGCTGGATGATGTGAATGATGATGGATTTACATTGGGCATTTACATTTCAATTTCCAATTTACATTTTTCTAAGAGATTAATAGGGGTATTATATACCCCATACTCAATCAGGGTAGGGTGGGAATACCTACCAAAGTTAAGGGCATGTGGCCTGGTATAATTCAGGAGGGTAAAGGCTACATACTGGCTACGCCTCCCCCCCCCCTCCCTGGCCACTCAGGCTCAATGTCTGGATAAGGGTCTGGTATAAATTTAAAGAGATCCTGTTTTGTTCTTTTTCTTTATGTGACAGTTAAAGAAAAACCCCACTGTGTCATTCATTTACAGTGTTCTGTAAATGGGAAAACTACAAATACCGACAGCCTTCATGGTTGTTGGCTTGTAGTTCTCAATGAACTACCAGTACACTGTTCATTGCTTTAGGCCCCTTTCACACATGCGGACCGTATGTCCGTATTTCATCCATCCGTTTTCGGATGAAATACGGACATACATGCATCCCTATGGGATAGCGGGTGTCAGCGGATGTACATCCGCTAACACCCGATGTCGTCCGCCTCCGCTCTCGTCCGATTCTGCGGACGGAAGAAAATCCTATTTTTCTATCCGTCTGCAGAGCGGATCGGAGGAACACGGACAGACGGTCCGTGTTCCTCCGATCCCCCATAGGGGAGAGCGGAGATCTGACAGGGCGGTCCCTGCACAGTGTGTGGGTCCCGCCCTGTCATCTGCCTGCTCAGCTGGGGAAAGCGGAGCGATCCCCGCTGAGCAGCGGATAAACACGGGGCGGATCAACACGGATCCGTCCCGTGTGAAAGGGGCCTAAGGTGGTTCATTGAGCTTCCTGTCAGACTGTAACTGCCTGCCCATATTGGAGGTATGGGAGAAAGCTACACAGATAGTCTGCAGGAATTAATGAATTAAAACAATGAAGTCAAAAATGTGCAAATGACAATATGATAATCCGCAAAAATTGTGCAAAAAATAGTCCCATTTAAACCACGATCAACAGATTGTGGGTGCAATGCTTTACAGGACCCTAATATGATAACAAACAATAATGCTCATGAATAAAGTGCAGAAAATGTGCAAATACATAAATAGATGATCCTAAAAATTGTGCAATATAGACAATAAAGTAAAAAATGTGCAAATGACAATATGATAATGCGCAAAAATTGTGCAAAAAATAGTCCCATTTAAACCCATGCTCAACAGATTGTGGGTGCAATGGTTTACAGGTTCCTAACAAAAAAATAATGAATGCATTTTTTTTACTTGCAAAAAAAAAATGCACTTATTTTTATTTTATTTTTTTGTAAAGGTTAACTTATCCTTTAAGAATTGCAGCCAGAATGGCTATTTATATTTTAATTATGGCTGATCTAATTAGTGTTTTTCAGCTCTTCCACAGTATTGTTAGTTTTCTGAAATTTCTTTTAGCCTAGGTTTTGTAATTAGCTGAGTTGAAAACATTGTTTATCAGCATTCTTTAAGATAAGGTTGAAAGTAAATATAAACCAGAAAACATTCGCCTATGTCTGTATGTAAGTATTTCCAAGTAACCTGCCGGAATCAAATTTGTTCCTAATAATACATTCTTGTCCGGCATAGACAATAAGAAATAAAAGATATCATTTCAAGTTGTGCATTGCTTTATACGGATCAGTAGGATTCCACATGATGCATGCCCTGAGATGAAATGCTGCTGCTGGCCTCTGGAAGCTCTGAACATTGTTTAATTAAACCAGTCTGTTTTTTGCAGTAAGCTCTGTAAATTTAGCTTGCAATGCATAAGGGGACTATGATATTTTACTTGTTTTTGTTTGCAATTTATTTTACAGATTTCTACTGAGCACAATGCATCTAATATTAAAAAAGAAATGGGGCAAGGTAAAACAATGGCAAAGGCTTACATAAATCACATAAAATAGAAAAGATGTAATTCCTTTTGGGAAGACTTTAAACATTGAAACAATCAAAACTTTAAAGTAGTGTTAATTGTTCTTTGAATTCACAGCAGAATATGTACTAAGTGTTTGATTAACCCCTAGTAACTGAGGGTAAAACAAATGTTAATGCCTGAACACAATATTGCAACTTTGACATGTGCTAGTCAATGGTGGCTGGTGCTCCATAGGTAGGGGCAGACAGTCCTGACCCCCCATTGCTCCAGCCCTCCAGCTTGCACCGCGCTCCATACCCACCCCCATTCGCCAGCTCACTTACCCTGTGCTGTCCCCATGACATGTTGGAGGGTCCCCGCTGGCGGAGGGTTCCCCCCTCCGTCTCCTCCGTGCCCCCCTCCGTCTTCCAGTGGCGGCTAGTGGGTCGGTCAGGCTTTCCCTGCATCTCCTCGGCATCAAGGCGGCCATGCATCTCCTCTTCCTAGGCCAATAGGATTGCTTCTCCTTTCGGCCAATCTGGAAATGGGTTTCAGGACCCACTTCCTTATTGGTTGGGAGGAGACTCAGTGTGACAATAGAGAATATTCATTCTCTATTGTCACACAACTGGGTGGGCTCAGGGCGCAGTGCTCTGCGCCCCGAGCCCTCCCTCTTTTGAAGCCTAGTAGAGCCTCTGGCTCTAATCACGTGCTCCGAAAAAAAAAAAAAAAACCCTATTGGAATCCATAAGTAATAAATGAACAAGGGGGGTAAACTAATGCGCAAAACCAAAATAAACTAGCAATAATAAATATAATAAGTGTAAGAATTAGGAGGGTACTAAAGCACAAACCACAGGATAAGAAAATAACTAAACAGTAGCTGCCAACATCAATGGTGTTCTCACGCTAGGTAAATATAAAAGCTATGGGAATGTGGCGCTTACTAAATCTAACATATATAAATAAAGTGCATCCAAGTAATTACTAATAAAGTGCATCCAATATCAATAATAAAGTGCATCCAATATCAGTCACTGTGCAAATCTGCACAAATGGAAATGAAAATAACATGATCCTAGATATAATATGATAACAAACAATAATGCTCATGAATAAAGTGCATAAAATGTGCAAATACATAAATAGATGATCTTAAAAAAGTGCAAATGACAATATGATAATCTGCAAAAATTGTGCAAAAAATAGTCCCATTTAAAGTGCAGGCCAATACGGCTTATAAAGTGACTTAAAAAATATATACATCCAGCAGTGTAAAGAAACAGTTCATCCAAAAAGTGCAAGTGCCAAATATCCAGGAAAATATCACCATCCGAGGTGCACAAAAAAGGTTTGCCCCAGCCTCTCACCTCAGCCAGATATAAAATGGGCCCTTCTGCTAGATGCTGGTTCCACAGCAAACGATCGATGCCCACGATCTCCAGGAACACATAACACTCTCAGGGGCATATACCGATCAGCTCATACACATGTAAAGGAAGAGGGGGGCTTCATAGTGCAATATATCAAAGATTATTTATTTATAAAAATGTAGCAACTTACAGTTGAAGTTTAAAACAAACAGCATTAGAATGTGTGGAACTTCCGGTCTCAGCCTCAGCCGGAAGTGACAACACCCGACTCTTTCCCTGATGCGTTGCGTCACTGCTCACGTGACTTCATCAAAGGAATTGGAATTCATGCATCCGGCACCCCGCATGTAGATTAGGGGGCCGGACGTATGGATCAGGGGGCGGCGCCCCTATACCCTGCATTACAGGCCGCCATGTGTGTTAATAAATCTCTACATAATCACAACTTTGTATAACCAGGTGAATTGTACCTTGTGATTTTCAGGACAAATTGGGCTTTCTTTTGGTGGTAAGTGATGGTAAATGGTAACAGATAGCTCCTCATGTTTTTTTTATTATCAAAGGAAAAATGGCCTTAAATAGTAAAAAAAAGCTATTTTTTAAAAATTTAACCACTTCACGCAAATCGCCGTACCGATACGTCGGCTTCAGGAAGTGGATGTATCGGGGTATAGCCTGCAGCTGCACCGTTTTTCAGAGCGGGCGGGCAGCTATCTGGTGATGATGGCCAATCCGGCTTGGCAGCCGCTAGGCGGCTATCCTAGGCGCCATCCGCCACTCTTCCCCGGCCTCATGTCCCTCCAGGAGACCCAATCCATGATCCGGCATGTCTGCTGGCTAGGCTGTGACCCCAATAAGGTCTCCGTAGTAAAATTCCAGAAGCAACGTCACTATGCCACTTCTGGTTTACTCAGCTGTCAATGGCGCGATTTAAAAAAAATGACAGTGTTCAGAATCACTGATTTTGGCGATCTGAATACTTTGAATTCCAAAGGAGGGATTTGGGGTCTTTTAGACCCCTGATCGCTCCATAAAGAGTACCTGTCACTGCCTATTACTGTCACAAGGGATGTTTACATCCCTTATGACAGCAATAAAAGTGATCAGATTTTTTTTTAAAGGGACAGTGTTTAAAAAAAAAATAATAAAAAGGAAAAAAAAACAAACAAATTTAAAGCGCCCCCTGTCCCCACGTGCTCACACAGCAAAGAAAACGTGCAGCAAAGTAAGTCGTGCCCGCAAATGTAAACGGTGTTCAAATCACACAAGTGATGTATCGCCATGATCGTCAGAGTGTGAGCGATAATTCTATCACAAGACCTCCTCTGCAACTCTAACCTGGTAACCGTTAAAATCTTTTAAAGCATTGCCTATGGAGATTTAAGTATCGTCGTTTGTCGCTACTCCACGTGTGTGCGAAATTTTCAACTGTAACATGTTTGGTATCTATTTACTCAGCATAACATCCTCTTTCACAATATACAAAATAATTTGGCTAACTTTACTGTTTTCTTATTTTTTTATTTCCAAAAAATTGCATTTGAAAGGCCGCTGCGCGCAAATACCGTGTGACATAAAATATTGCAATGACTGCCATTTTATCCTCCAGAGTCTTTGCTAAATATATATATATATATATATATATATATATATATATATATATATATATATATACAGTGAGGATGGAAAGTATTCAGACCCCCTTAAATTTTTTACTCTTTGTTATATTGCAGCCATTTGCTAAAATCATTTAAGTTCATTTTTTTCCTCATTAATGAACACACAGCCCCCCCCCCCTTATTGACAGAAAAACACAGAATTGTTGACATTTTTGCAGATTTATTAAAAAAGAAAAACTGAAATATCACATGGTCCTAAGTATTCAGACCCTTTGCTCAGTATTTAGTAGAAGCACCCTTTTGATCTAATACAGTCATGAGTCTTTTTGGGAAAGATGCAACAAGTTTTTCACATCTGGATTTGGGGATCCTCTGCCATTCCTTCTTGCAGATCCTCTCCAGTTCTGTCAGGTTGGATGGTAAATGCATTCATCTTTCCCTCGATTGCAACCAGTCGTCCTGTCCCTGCAGCTGAAAAACACACCCACAGCATGATGCTGCCACCACCATGCTTCACTGTTGGGACTGTATTGGACAGGTGATGAGCAGTGCCTGGTTTTCTCTACACATACCGCTTAGAATTAAGGACAAAAAGTTCTATCTTGGTCTCAGAAGACCAGAGAATTTTATTTCTCACCATCTCGGAGTCCTTCAGGTGTTTTTTTTAGCAAACTCCATGCGGGCTTTCATGTGTCTTGCACTGAGGAGAGGCTTCCGTCGAGCCACTCTGCCATAAAGCCCCGACTGGTGCAGGGCTGCAGTGATGGTTGACTTTCTACAACTTTCTCCCATCTCCCGACTGCATCTCTGGAGCTCAGCCACAGTGATCTTTGGGTTCTTCTTTGCCTCTCTCACCAAGGCTCTTCTCCCCCGATAGCTCAGTTTGGCCGGACAGCCAGCTCTAGGAAGGGTTCTGGTCGTCCCAAACGTCTTCCATTTAAGAATTATGGAGGCCACTGTGCTCTTAGGAACCATTAGTGCAGCAGAAATTTTTTTGTAACCTTGGCCAGATCTGTGCCTTCAGGCAGTTCCTTTGACCTCATGATTCTCATTTGCTCTGACATGCACTGTGAGCTGTAAGGTCTTATACAGACAGGTGTGTGGCTTTCCTAATCAAGTCCAATCAGTATAATCAAACACAGCTGGACTCAAATGAAGGTGTAGAACCATCTCAAGGATGATCAGAAGAAATGGACAGCACCTGAGTGAAATATATGAGTGTCACAGCAAAGGGTCTGAATACTTAGGAGCATGTGATATTTCAGTTTTTCAAGAATTCTGTGTTTTTCTGTCAATATGGGGTGCTGTGTGTACATTAATGAGGAAAAAAAATGAACTTAAATGATTTTAGTAAATGGCTGCAATATAACAAAGAGTGAAAAATTTAAGGGGGTCTGAATACTTTCCGTCCCCACTGTATATATAATGTTTGGGGGTTCTAAGTAATTTTCTAGCAAAAAATACTGATTTTAACTTGCAAACAACAAGTGTCAAAAATGGGCTTGGTCCTTAACCGCTTTAAGACTAGAGGCACAATGGCTCTCCTGGCAAATCGCCATAGCTGTATGGCGGCTTGCGCAGGCTCAGTTGCAGGCAGGGCGCTCGCTCCGCCAGGGGTGTGCCCTCGCTCCTGATGCACGCTGCGGAAGCGTGACCGTGGGTCGGGAGGACTCGGTGTTCTCCGGCGGCCTGTGATTGACTATGTAAACAAGGCATTTCCTCGTTCTGACAGGTGACATGACAGGGATCTACTGTTCCCAGTGGTCGGGAACAGTGATCTCTGTCATATCCCAGTGAGCCGATCCCCCCACAGTTAGAAACACTCATAGGGAACACAGTTAACCCCTTGATCAACCCCTAGTGTTAACCTCTTCCCTGCCTGTGACAATTATACAGTAATCAGTGCCTATTTTTAGCACTGAGCGCTGTACAAATGTCACTGGTCCCAAAAAAGTGTCAAAAGTGCCCGATCTGTCTTCCGCAATGTCACAGTCCCAATAAAAATCGCATATCACCGCCATTACAAGTAAAAAATAAATAATAATAAAAATGGCATAAATCTATTCCTATTTTGTAGACTCTATAATTTGTGTGCAAACCAATCAATATACGCTTATTGCGGGTTTTTTTTTACCAAAAATATGTAGAAGAATATACTTTGGCCTAAACTGATGAAGAAATTTGTTTTAAAAAAAATAAATGTAGGATATTTATTATAGCAAAAAGTAAAAAAATATAGTTCTTTTTTCAATATTCTCGCTCTTTTTTTGTTTATAGCGCAAAAAATAAAAACTGCAGAGGTGATCAAATGCCTCCAAAAGAAAGCTCTATTTGTGGGAAAAAAAGTATGTTAATTTTGTTTGGCGATAACGTCACACGACTGCGCAATTGTCAGTTAAAGCGACGCAGTGCAGAATCGTCATTGAAGGAGGTAAAACCATCCAGGGCTGGTTTATTTCTTGCTCTTACCATAATTTACCACCAAAGAATATCCCAAAATATATTCTCCTGCTGCTGATGTTCACAGCTATATCACATATGTGTATGTTATTTGTTGTTTGTACCTGTAATAGGGCCCAAAAGCAATGGTGCGCATTTTCCTTTTTTTCATTCTACCTAAAACACACGGATGTTGATACTAATTTAACCACTTCAGTTCTGGAAGGTTTACCCCCCCCCTTCATGACCAGGCCATTTTTTACCCAAATAAAACCCAAATAAAATTTGTGTCCTTTTTCTCCCACAAATAGAGCTTTCTTTTGGTGGTATTAGATTACCTCTGCGGGATTTATTTTTTGCACTATAAACAAAAAAATTAAATCGATAATTAAAAAAAAAAAATGTATATATATTCTGCTATAAAATGTACCCAATAAAAAAATGTAAAAAATCTAATTTCTAAATCTAATTTCTTCACTAATTTAGGCCAATATGTATTTTTCTGCATATTTTTGGTAAAAAAAAAATCCTAATAAGCGCATATTGATTGGTTTGCGCAAAAGTTATAGCGTCTAAAAACTATGGGATATTTTTCATTCTTTTTTCTTCATTTTATTTTTTTACTAGTAATGGCGAGGATCAGCAACTTAGAGCGGGACTGCGATATTGCGGCAGACAAATCGGACACCTAACTGACACCTTTGACACTTTTTGGGGACCAGTGACACTAATACAGTGATCAGTGCTAAAAATAAATAAAAAAAACTAATGACACTGGCTGGGAAGGAGTTAACATCAGGGGCGATCAAAGGGTTAAATGTGTTCCTAGGGAGTGCTTGCTAACTGTGGGGGAGGTGCTTTGACTGGGGGAAGGTAAAGATCTGTGTTCCTGCTCAGCAGAAACACAGGATCAGTACATTTCCCTCTCACAGAACAGCGGTCTGCCTTGTGTACATAGGCAGATCGCCATTCTGCGCGCCTCCTGAGTGATCGGCTGATTGGCTCCTGCTGTGTCTAATCACAGCGGGATCGGGTCGCTGGTGGTGCGCAAGTGTGCCACAGACCAGGATGTGTCAGATCACTTACTAGGTACGTGACCTGCCACAGTACATGTGTGTGTGGCGGTCAGAATGTGGTTAAAAAATGCCTTTTAAAAAAAATCCTACCACAAATATACTGACCCTGACCTTTAACCTCAACCATTGTCGCTGAATTTGATCTTTGACCCTTGCCTTGAGCCTAACACTAACCCTGGCATTGACCTAGATCTAACCTTGATCTATCTATGTTTCCTTTATTTTTTTTTATTATTATTTTCTTAAACCACTTTTTTATTTACTTATTCATCTCCTGCAAGGAGAGCAAGATACAACATATTTTGCTCTCCATTCAGAAGAGGAAGTAAGAACACAGGGGTGGCCTCACACTGACTGATCACTGTGATAGCCAGGGAGTCCCGGGTCCTGATCGTTACTATGAGATCTGGGGTTCTCCATGAGATGGTGCGTTCCCAGCATAAAGATAGATAAGTATATATATGCGGCCCCATGGAAGTGAAGCTGCATATAACGTGTAGGCGTACCATCAGCAGGAAGGGGTTAAAGCTGAATTCCAAGCAATCACTGTTTTACCTGCCAAAGGTCTATTCCTTCCTAAGATTTACACAGTCTTATCAGGCACCACAGCTAGCTTGGTGACCTCACTTTTCTCTACTTAAATTAAGAAATGAGGGCAGGGAGGTGACTCAGTCAAATATCTGACAAAACAAATTTAGCAACATATTGATAAAGTCAGCACTATGCTATCACCTCCTGTTAGCATGCTCCTTGCCAACAGGTGTAGCGCAATAGAGCCTAGTGCTGAACCTTCTCTTATCCAGTATGAGTTCTATTGCACAAATAATTGCAGAAGGTTTATATTAGGACAAATCCATGTACATTATTATGATTTTAATGAATGCTTTTTTATTGAATATATACAGTAACTGCGTTAAATTACAGTAGTACTTATTTTCTTTCTTTTTTTTATTGTGGTCAGGATTAAAAAAACGAACACAGTTTTGTGTCAATTTGAAAGTTTATTAATATTTGTTTTTTTTACACTCAGCAGTGGTCTTCTGGAGACTGTTTAGCAGTCTGTTGTAAAAATCCTTGGTTTACAGAGCTCCATAGTTCAAGCTGCAAGTGAATGACTCGACAAACCAGACTGTTGCACCGTGCGTGAAAGCTAACAGCACAAGGTATTTTAACTCTTTCTGCAACACTTATTAGCTAAAACTGCATTACAGCAATACATCAAAAGTAACAAAGCAAGGGGCTTCACGTGTCAAATTCTTCAAATTCTGTTTTAAAACTTATAAACATATAAAAATGACAGCTGTTTCACGATAACGTTTTTATGCTATCTGTTGATGCTGTGGTTTTCTAAAATAGTAAAAAAAAATGTGGCAAGACGCAGGCATTCTGTACACTTGCTTGTGAGATTTGACCTTTGCAATCAGAAGTCTATATCGAGAAAGTCAAATTTCAAGCATTCCCTGCAATAGGAGTTATCTTTTTGGTTAGATACACTTTAAAGCTCATCCATGGGTATAGATATAGCCATATATGACCGTGCTGTTGGAGGCTGGGGACCTAAGGCTATTGCTACTAGAGATGTTGCTGCTTCTAAAAAGGTTTTAGGTTTTTGGTCTCAAGCTTAAATGAGCTTTAAGGATGCAGTCTGTAAGACTGCAATTCAGTCAAGGTGGTTTGAGTTCTTTACTCCTCTATGAGTTGCTATATGGAATAAAACTATTGGAAAAGAACGATTGATAAACTTCTCTACCCCAATTATCCACCTGTACGCCATTCATGGATCCTGTTTCATTCATAGAAGCCGTAGTACTGGCCTCTATTATTGGAGCATCTGGGCAGAAAGGGAAGGCATAGTCAAGTACTCCTGATGTGTACCTGTTGCAAATTCTTAGTTTCATTAACCCCTGCCACATTGTAGGATTATAGTGGTGTGGGGGGGGGCGATCATAGGAGGAGGAATATTTCAGTGAAAGGAGGACACAGTAGTACAAGGGACACATCTCACTAAAGGTAAGTAATGTCTAATTCTATGCATGTAGGTAAAAAACCTTCTGTGTGCAGCAGCCCCCCCTCCCCAACCTCTCATAATACTTACCTGAGCCCCATCTTGATCCAGCAATGTACATGAGAGCAGCAGCTCTCTGGGTCCTGGGTCCTTCCTCCTCATTGGCTGAGAAAGCAGCAGGAGCCATTAACTTCTGCTTCTGTCAATCATAGCCAGTGAGCCAATGAGGAGAGGGCAGGGTGGTATCGAGTTGGACTCTGTGTGTGAATAGATGCATGGCAGGCGCTCTCATCTTCACCCGGTCCTCCTCCCAGGTTCACGGACTTCTCGGGTGGCCGTTCTTCAGAGTGTATGTGCCGGTGACATCATCAGCTGCATGCACAGTAAATATCTCCTAAACATTTCACATTTAGAAGATATTTACAGTACCTGTAGAGAAGCCTAATTATAGGCTTACCTATAGTTAAAAGTCGGAGATTGGAGTTTACTTCCACTTTAAGCCAGAAAATCTCGTTATCCAAATTGTACATACAGAAGAAGATATACTATCTTCATCACTTCTCCCTTTTTCTCACTGTGACTGTGTCAAGGTGCACTTTTTGGGTTCCAGTTCTCAAAAAGGTGGCAGTACTAGGGTGCTCTCTTTACTATTGGTCCGATATTTGGAAGTAAGGTAAAAGGCTCCCTGGGGAACATAGCAAACACCATCATGCTACCCCAGCACGGAAGATGCTTTTATTCTTCTACATTTAGGTAGAACATTTCTCAGAGGCTGTTCTCTAATTTAAAAATAAACAGGAACGGTTACAGGACTGCAACCAATCAGACATAATCTCCTCACAAAATCTTTTTGACTGTGATTTGCTTTATTGCTATTTTTGCCGCTCACTTGATGAATAAGTGAAGCTGACTTTTTATTTTATCAGACAAAAGGCTAGAAATCATAAAATACCCTGGAAACAATAAGGATTGTATATATTCTCTTTTACCATTAGTTATGTCTTTACCTACATATTTATCTATGTCACCAATAAACTGATTGAATCATCTATTCTGTCTTCTATTGAAGATTTGTGTAAGTACAATAACACAGCTGAGCTTTGTAAATTCATTGAAATAATTGTTATACATTAACTAAAGCACTATCAGCAGTGAAGCATCACTCAAGGATTTCCAGCAAAGACTATGAAATATTAAAGAGATAAAACAAATCTTTTACGAGTAGATTAACTGTGTGCTTATGAATGGAGACAGGACATTTCCAAGGTTGAACATGGTAATTGGTTATTAACCCATAACAGAAGAAAACTTTGTCTTAGGGTACATTTATTGCATGGCCTTATCAGTATACAATATGTAAAGAACTGTCCTCAAGGTGCAAGCGCGGCGGCTTCTAAGATGGCCACATAGACCGGGAGCTCCGCACTGCTCCGACTGCCTAGCACCTATACAGGCTAACAACATGCCTCAACACCTGTTCCATTAACGGCCGCGGAGGGACAACAAGCCACAGCATCACCCCATGTCAGCGGGACCCATCTGCAGGTCCCTGGATGCACAGATTTGCCGAGAAAGAACCGCTCCTCAGGAATCCAAGATGGCAGCCGTGAGCCTGCCTCATGCACAGGATACACAGGGTCTCTCTGTATACAGCACAGCTCTGGACTCCCTGCTCTTCAGCCCTGCCCCGGGGGCATCTGTGAGTACACAGGGGCTGCCTCACCGGCTTCCACAGAATCCCTAATAGGACACACTGTGGAGGATTTCCTGCTATCTCCTATGGAAAAAAGCTACATACTCCCTCAGATGAGGGAGATCCACCAGGCCCTCCAACCTGACCTGCCCACAAATTTTCAGACATGCTTAGCATCGGCCTGTCCCAAACTACAGCCAAAATTACAGGGGACATTAAGGCAGAACTCCAGAACTTAGGATCCTGCATAGAAACAATTGAATCGCACCTGGACACAACAATCCCCAGAACCAACCAAAACATGGATCACATAAAGGATCTTCAAGACCAGCTTGAGTCAGCCATATCCAAGCTAGATTACCTCGAGAATAGACCTTGCAGATATAATTT